>NC_057808.1:281289916-281312781 GCF_018294505.1 Triticum aestivum
GGCTGCGGGCGGCGGCGGGTTTGTCCGGCGGCGGCGGACACGTTCGGCGCGGCGCGAGGGGAACAGGTTAGGGTTTGCATGCGAACGTTTTTCGGGAGAGATGCATATATATAGGTAGAGGGAGCTAGGAGAGTCCAAATGAGGTGCGGTTTTCGCCCACACGATCGTGATCGAACGACCTAGAGCATGGAAGAGAGTTTGGTGTGTTTTGGGCTGGTTTAGAGAGGGGTTTTGCTGCAACACACAAATGGACTTTGCGGATGCCCGGTTAACCGTTGGAGTACCAAACGACCTCCAAATGAAACGAAACTTGACCGGTGGTCTACCGGTAGTATACCAAGGCCACTCGACAAGCCTCGGTCCATTCCGAGAACGTTTGACACCCGCTCACGAAAGAAAACAAGAGGGGTGCACCGGAGGAGATGGAAGCGCCGGATTGCAAAACGGACAACGGGGAAAATGCTCGGATGCAAGAGACGAACACGTATGCAAATGCAATGCACATGATGACATGATATGAAATGCATGACATGAACAAAAAGCAAAACGAAAGACAAAACCCGACCACGAAGGGAATATCATAACACATAGCCGAAAATGGCAAGAGTTGGAGTTACAAATATGGAATGTTACATCCAGGGTGTTACAACACTCCACCACTACGAGAGGATCTCGTCCCGAGATCTAGGACTGAAAGAACTCCGGATATTCGGAACGGAGGTGGTCCTCGCGTTCCCAGGTGGCTTCCCGGTCGGAATGGTGCGACCACTTCACTTTTAGGAATTTGATTGACTTGTTGCGAGTCTTGCGCTCAGTTTCTTCAAGAATAGCAACGGGGTGCTCATGATAAGACACATCTTCTTGGAGGTCAATCTCTTCGAAGTTGATAGTGCGCTCAGGCGTCTTGAAGCACTTGCGGAGCTGTGACACGTGGAACACATCGTGCACGTTCGCGAAGTTGGAAGGAAGCTCAAGTTGATAGGCGAGGTAGCCTCTTTTGCCAATGATCTTGAAAGGACCCACGTATCTAGGGGCAAGCTTCCCTTTGATACCGAAGCGACGAGTGCCTTTCATTGGAGAGACGCGGAGGTAGACATGGTCTCCGGTCTCGAAAGCCAAATCACGGTGCTTACTATCATAGTAACTCTTCTGGCGCGATTGCGCGGCTTTGAGATTATCATGGATGACTTTACACATCTCTTCAGCTTCTGTGATTAAGTCATTGCCAAGAAGTTGGCGTTCACCAGTCTCTGACCAATTGAGAGGAGTACGGCACTTTCTGCCATAGAGAATCTCGAATGGGGCCTTGCCCGAACTCGCTTGGAAGCTGTTGTTGTAGGAGAATTCGGCATATGGAAGACAATCTTCCCATTTCATGCCAAATGAAATGACACAAGCCCTGAGCATATCTTCAAGAATTTGATTGACTCGCTCGACTTGGCCACTAGTTTGAGGATGGAAAGCTGTGCTGAAGCGAATGTTAGTGCCCATGGCCTTCTGGAAGGAGTCCCAGAACTTAGAGGTGAAGATGCTTCCATGATCTGAAGAAATCAATTGTGGAATGCCGTGCAAGGAGACAATTCTGGAGGTGTATAGCTCTGCCAACTGAGCTGCTGTGATGGATTCTTTGATTGGAAGGAAATGCGCCACTTTAGAAAGCTTGTCGATGACAACGAATATAGCATCATTTCCGTGTTTGGACTTGGGAAAACCAGTCACGAAGTCCATTTCGATATGATCAAACTTCCATTCTGGGATAGCAAGAGGTTGGAGGAGACCAGCTGGTCATTGGTGTTCTGCTTTCACTCTTCGACAGACATCACATTCATTCACGAACTGAGCAATTTCTCGCTTCATTGGAGTCCACCAATACGACTGCTTGAGGTCATGGTACATCTTCGTACTTCCAGGATGAATGGAAAGAAGAGAATTGTGCGCCTCGTTCACTATGACTTTCCTTAGATCACCTTTAGGAACCACAATCCGGTCCTCGAAGAATAAAGTGTCTCTGTCATCAATGCGATAGCACTTGTATTTGGAAAGACCCTTGTCGATACCACGTTTCACCTTCTTCACCGTGGCATCAAGAAGTTGTGCCTCACGAATTTGATCTTCCAAAGTAGGAGAGACTATGAGGTTGGCAAGAAAGCCTTGAGGAACAACTTGGAGATTCAGCTTGCGGAAAGCTTCACAAAGATCTGGTTGGAAAGGCTTGAGAATTAAGCTGTTGCAATAAGCCTTCCTGCTCAAAGCATCTGCAATGACATTGGCTTTGCCTGGAGTATACTCAATACTCGGATTGTACTCTTGAATCATTTCGACCCATCGAGTCTGCTTGAGGTTGAGGTTGGGCTGAGTGAAGATGTACTTGAGACTCTTGTGATCGGTGAATATGTCCACTTGTCTTCCCAACAAGAGATGTCTCCACGTTATTAATGCATGGACAACTGCCGCCAACTCAAGATCGTGAGTGGGGTAGTTCTTCTCATTGGGCTTCAACTGACGAGAGGTATAGGCCACAACTTTCTTCTCTTGCATTAACACAGCACCGAGACCTTGGAGAGAAGCATCACAGAAAACTTCAAATGGCTTGGATTCATCAGGAGGAGTCAAGACAGGAGCTGTGACTAGTTTCTCTTTGAGAGTTGTCATGGAATTGTCACGGCAGTTGTCCTTAAGCTAGGACTTAGTCGTGGGGCCATCGCAACTAGGAAGCTTGAAGGGGTTATGCGGGACAAGGAACACGAGGGTTTATACTGGTTCGGCCCCTTACGGTGAAGGTAAAAGCCTACGTCCAGTTTGGGGTGATATTGATTAGGGTTACGATCGCCAGGAGTTAAACAACTATCCCCGGCTCTCGATGAGATTGTTCTCGCCCTCAATACGCTGCCGGGTCGTCCCTTTATATAAGGAGGCTGACGCCCAGCAGCCCTTAGAGTCCCGGCCGGCTTATAAGAGTATCCGGCTCGGACTCTAAACTATACTTGCCTTACGCTACAAGTTCTATGATAATAATTATTATAACTACAGGCCTTAAGCCATATCCGGGTCTCAGCCCATCTCCGGCCCATCGTCTTGAAACCTGGCTCCGGGCTTCTGGCAACAACCATACGAGTAACCCGGCCCCTCCTGGCGGGTGACTCTAAGGTCCATATCCTCAACATTAGGCCCCAGATTGATTTGAGCCGGCTCATGTCAATCTTCAACTCTTCTGATAGAAAAAATCTCCGGCTTACCATTCATGCGAAGGCCATAACCCGGAGTGACGTCATCCTCCGGACTCCGGATAATCCGCCATGACGTCATCCTCCATTAAGTCCGTTTTTTACTCCGCCAGATCCGCAACGGATCTTTGCTTTACTGTCATTCCGAAAATCGAGGCGTCGTGGGGGGAGATAATCACGCCACAGTCTCCTTGAATCTCGCGCCCACTTATGACCTCGCCTTATAAATAGGCCGGCCCAACGGGTCCTTCTCACGCCCTCTTCTTCCTCCTCGCGCCGTCGCTCCTCTGCCAGAGCTCTGCCACTGCCGCCGCCGTCGCGCACCTGGTCTTCATCAACCCGGCCGCTGCATCACCCTGACTCAGACCAGATAACGGCGGCGACTTCCGCTCTTCTCCAACTCCGGTGAGTCTCCTTTGCCCTGTCAGATAGATCTACTGTAGGGTTCGTCGGTGTTCTTCGCGTTCATCGCCATTGCCACAAACCTCAGTAGTTCTCATAGTCACTGTACTTAATCGATCTTTAACCTTGCATAGAGTTAGTGCGGTAGCTGTTTAAGCCTCATTTCAAGTACCAGTAGATCTCCTTCCACTTTATAGATGCCTCATTCGAGCTCAAGAACTTCCCTGCGTCCGCATTTTAGGTCTAGAAAATTTTCTTTGCTCTCACCATTTTGATCCGAAAAAGTTACGGTAGTATGCGAAAACCTGTTTTACCACACTTAGTAAAAACTGCAACCATTGAAACTTGGCGGCTTACATTTCCGGCTTAAAGAGAACCATGCTCTGTAGAATCCTCCGGCTTAACTGTAGTAAAGCCGTAAATAACCAATTTACTCTGAATCCCCCTGCGGCTTAAATAACCCACCGTATCTGAATATATATCATTAGTCCCCTTCATAAGCCGCCACCTTAATTTGAACGATAGATTTCGGCTTACAATTAACCCGGACACCTTTCTCTTTATCATAGACCACCAACCTTCACCATGCCTCCCAAGGCTCCTATCACTTGCAACTGGATGAGGTCCAACGTCACCGACGAGACCCTGGCCAATTTCGTTAAGTCCGGATACTTGCCTAAGAAGGAAAACATGTCCTACCGTGCCCCTGACCCGTCGGAAGAGAGACCACAGCCAAGGGACGGGGAGGTAGTGATCTTTGCAGACCATATGAGCCGGGGCTTTGCACCGCCCGGCTCAAAGTTTTTCAGGGACGTGCTCAACTTCTTTGACCTACGGCCTCAGGATATAGGACCCAACTCCGTATCCAACATCTGCAACTTCCAAGTCTTTTGCGAAGTGTACCTTGGAGAAGAGCCCAGTTTGCTGCTTTTCAGAGAACTGTTCTACATAAACCGCCAAAATGAGTGTGCCAACGGGCCAAGTCTAGAGTTAGGCGGCATCTCCATCCAGCGGCGTAGGGACTGTCTGTTCCCTTACGCAGAGCCGCCGAGCCACCCTAAGGACTGGAATATGACTTGGTTCTACTGCCAAGATACGTCCCCGGCTGACGAGAACCCGCTGCCCGGCTTTCGCCCAACGCGCCTAGAGCCGACTCATCCGCTATCCGACAAACTGACTGCCGCGGAACGCCAGCCTCTGCTTCCAACGATCAATAAGATCAAGGCCCTGCTAGGCAACGGTCTGAACGGAATTGATCTGGTCCGGGTCTGGATCTCATGGCGGGTGATCCCATTGAGCCGCCGCCCCGGCTTAATGTGTGAGTACACCGGGCAAAAGGATGACCCACAGAGGCACAGTCGCAATGATCTCCCAGAAGACGTTGCAGAGGAAGAGACCAAGGCTCTTCTAAACGAGAGCTTGGCAGACTGCGGAAGAACCGGGCTAGCCCCCTTCTGCAAGACCAATCCAGCCCCAGCGGTAAGCCGCTGACTTTAACTTTTATCTTCGTCTGCATATAACCTTCAACTGAACCGTTTTAAGAATCAATCATTGTATCTCTCAGGCTGATGATAAATTTTGGCGGGTCAAATATGACCATGAGGCGGCCAAGAAGGCCAGGAAGGCAAAGAAAGCCGCCAAGAAAGCCGCCCCTCGCAAAAAGGGAAGCAGACCCACTGCTTCGGAGCTACTGCAATTAAGCGACAGCTCCGAGTCAGAGGTAATCCTTAAACCTTTAAATTCTTGCTATATTTGTTGTTTGTTGCTGTCCGCCTTATCAACACTTTGCTTATTGACAGGATGACACCGGCGCCAGTAACCCGGTGGTTGAAGAGGTAATGTCACTTTCCTCCGACTCGGAGCCTTTGCCACAGCTGAAAGTCCGAAGAGTAACCCGGAAAGTAAGCTTTTCACATCCATTAGCTCATCAAGACCCTCAATTTCTTTTGAAGCAGCAGGTTCACGAAAGCCGGCGTCACACCCGGGCCCGCAAGGACACCGACCTCTCCGCCGGGTTACCCGACGCAACAAGGAAGCGTCGCACTGAGGTTTTTTCTCACCTGTACCCTTTTCATCCGTTGGCGGGTGTTATCCGTCAGCCACTCAACTCTTCTGACTCCAATTATCAGGAGACCTCCCCCTCTTCGGGTGACTCCATGCAGTCAAGTCTGCCGGCCTTCAAGACTGCACCCGGGTAATAACAATCTCCTTACATTATCTGTCTGTACTTACTCTTTGTGTGCCTAACACTTCTGCCTTTTCAGTGCCCAGGCAAAGCTCACCAAAAGAGCAAAGAAGACCAGGTCAGCCGGAGTGCCAGACTTGCCTGAACCGGAGGCGACGGCTCAAGAGCCGCCAACTGCCTCCGCCCCCGAAGCCACCACTCCAATGGACACGGCGCCTGAGGCCCCTGCCCCGACTACCAAGACAACGACCGAAGCTTCGGTTAATCCGGAGGCCTCCGGCTCAGCTCGACCAGCAGACGACCCGGACGTGATCATAACCCGGACGGAATTCGTTGTGCCGGGGAGACCGACCGCGTTGGCCAAATGCTCCGCGAAGGGGGAGTTACTGCAGCCCCACCGGGTGAACCTGGATCTCTCCGGCTACACCGACTTGAGCATTGGAGAGCTCGTCTCTGGCTACATCAGCCAAGTCCACGAGAGCCGGGACGCCGAGGTTGCCATGGTCAACCAGATCCAACAAAAATCCGAGGTACCCTTCTGCTGTCTTCTTACTTTACTGCATAGTTACCTTTGCCATGCTAGCCCCCAAGTCGATGACTTATACTTGAATATGTTGTAGACTTAGGTTCCGGCTTACTCAACTGAGCCGGCAGTACGTAGATAGAGACGTTCAATATGCATTAGCCCCCAAGTGCCAAGTGCCTTTGCTTGGAAAGCGCTTGGGACTTATATAACAACTGTTAATTAACCCGGAAATGCATGCAGGCTGTTGGCAAGAAACTAGAGGCGGACCTTGCAGATCTCAAGAGCCAGCTAAAGATGCAGGAGACGGAGACCCGGAAGGCAAACGCAAGGTTTTTATCCAGCATTGCCACTCAAGAAAAGTTGAAGACCGAGTTTGATGCTCAGAGGAAAGCCTGGGTCGAAGAGAAGGCCGCACTGGTAACCCGGGCGGAACAAGCGGAGAAGGCCCTCACTGAGAAGACCGCTGAGCTCTCCGCCTAAAGCGCCAGGTTTCCCAAATGGTGGCTGCTATCTTCGGTAAGTCGCCTCACCGGCTTACATCAAGTCTGTATATGTCATGATTCATCCTTGTCACCGGCTTATCTGATCTTGTTAAACAGGCCCCAGGAGTGCCAACCTCAACCAGAGCGTGGTCACCAAGTTAAAGGCCGTGTATACCCTGGTGGAACAACTCTACACCGGGTCACAGCGTGCCTTAGCTGTGGTGGCCCTATCCAACGAGGTGCCAACTCATCTGGCCGAAGTCCTGCGCCGGCTCGCTGTTCTGCCGCAGCGGATCCAGGAGCTACGACGGGCCTCCGCGAGAGCCGGAGCAATTGCCGCGCTGAGCCGGGCTAAAGCATTCCTGCCGGAGCTAGACCCGGCAGACATCTCCCTGGGTTACCCAAGCCTGAAGGAAGACGGCTCAGCCTTCGACCAGAAGGACTTCGCAGCGTGTGTGAAGGCTGTACGCCCGGTGGCCACCCTCATCGGGAACGACACCGACTTAACCAAGTACCAGCCGGGTTATGATGCGGAGAATCAGAGGATTCCAACCCCTCGCTATGAAGCCCTCAATCCGATCCCTCCGGCTCGTCAGCACACCTTCGCCCCGGAGATTGACCCGGCCGGGTTAATTGACAAAGAAGCCCAGTTCGAAGCTCTCAGCGGCATCGACTCGAAATTATCAACCTTCGAGGTCTTGGGATCAACCGGAGAAGAAGACAGGAATGAGCCGGGGACTTCAACTCAGCGGGCATCATAAGTTAGCTGGCGGCTTATCAAACATTGTTCCATCTCTTAGACTTGAAGAATTATTGTAATAGAGTAAGTGCAACAATTTATATCTGCCGTGTCATCGTGCACGTTCTGAATGAAAAAGCCCTTTGACTTTGTCTCTTTGATGTTTCTCCGGGTCATAATCATCCCTTTGTTTTTCTCAACCTCAAAAGATGCCTTTAAGTATCTGCATAGAAAAGGCAAATCACAAGTCTCGAGGCGGCTTACCGCCCTGAGAATCAGGCGTTTGAGATAAATAACCCGGAATATGAATCAAAAAAGGCTGGTCCTTAATTATACTCTGAACATAGCCAAAATAACACACTTAACAACCCGTAAACATCTTCCGGTTTAAATAACCCGGGCAGTAAGGTTGACACCTTAACTCTAATTTACTTGCTTTAATGACACCCATGACGAGCAACTAACACTGTAAACCAAAGTTAAGCCGGCAAGTGAGACCCGGCCATGCATACCTCAGAATAAACTTGTGAAAAAGCAGAAGAACTTGGGGGCTTCCGGTTCGAATACGACCAAAGACCCGGCCCCAAGGGGTTAAGCTAAGATTCGGATACGATCATATAGCCCCCAGTGGGTGTGGCGATGCCAATCAAAAGGGTACCGACAACTATGTTCTCTTTGGTTCGAATACGACCCATGTTTGAACAGGAAGCCCCCAAATGATTCTTGAAATTGTTTAACGACGCTGATTCGAATACGATCCACGTCGGTTCTCAGAGGGGTTAAACTGTGATTCAAATATGACCAAAGGCAACTTCCCAATGAGCTCGGCACTTTGCCAATCAAGTGGGTATCGACAGCTATGTTCTCTTTGGTTCGAATACGACCCATGTTTGAACAGGAAGCCCCCAAGTGACCTTACTGGTTACGGCTAGACTCGAATACGATCATAAGCCGGATCCTCCGTTAAGTGAGCATGTAAAAAACAACACACGCATATTTGGAGGAGAAAAAAGGACAGAGGTCCTGCTTTATTGCTTATCATAATATATACATGTCTGAGATAAATATGTACACCACGAGAACCGGTAGCTCAAGTGTAGTAAGGCCGAAGCTGAGCTATGTTCCACGGCCGACGGGTCTCCTCCTCAGATTTACGCGAATCTTTATGCTCCCGAATATCAATGAGGTAATATGACCCGTTGTGCAAGTTCTTGCTGACCACAAAGGGCCCTTCCCAAGGTGGGGATAACTTGTGTGCATCTGTTTGATCCTGGATGAGCCGGAGCACAAGGTCGCCTTCCTGGAAGACCCGGGATTTGACCCGGCGGCTATGATAACGGCGCAGGTCTTGTTGGTAAATCGCTGAACGGGCTGCTGCCACATCACGCTGTTCGTCCAATAAGTCCAGAGCATCTTCGCGCGCCTGTTCATTATCCGTCTCAACATAAGCCGCCACGCGAGGTGAATCGTGACGGATGTCGCTGGGGAGGACTGCTTCTGCTCCATAAACCATGAAGAAAGGCGTGAAGCCTGTAGACCTGTTAGGAGTAGTGTTGATGCTCCATAAGACAGAGGGCAACTCCTCCACCCAACAACCCGGCGTCCGTTGCAAAGGGACCAAAAGCCGGGGCTTGATGCCCTTCAGAATCTCCTGGTTAGCTCTCTCAGCTTGACCATTGGATTGGGGATGAGCCACTGAGGAAACATCAAGTCGGATATGCTCTCATTGGCAAAACTCTTCCATAGCGCCTTTGGATAGATTGGTGCCATTGTCAGTTATGATGCTATGCGGAAAGCCGAAGCGGAAAATCACCTTTTTCATAAATTGAACCGCCGTGGCTGCATCGCACTTGCTAACTGGCTCAGCCTCCACCCACTTCGTGAATTTGTCAACTGCCACCAAGAGGTGGGTCTTCTTATCCTTGGACCGTTTAAAAGGCCCAACCATATCAAGCCCCTAGACCGCAAAGGGCCAAGTGATTGGGATCATTCTCAACTCCTCGGCCGGCACATGAGCCCGTTGTGAGAACCTTTGGCAACCATCACATTTACTGACCAAGTCCTCTGCATCAGCGTGAGCCGTCAGCCAATAAAAACCATGACGGAAAGCCTTGGCCACAAGGGATTTTGAGCCGGCATGATGGCCACAATCCCCTTCATGGATCTCGCGCAAGATCTCTTGACCTTCCTCAGGGGAGATACAACGCTGAAATGCCCCTGAAACACTGCGGTGATGCAACTCGCCGTCGATAACAATCATTGACTTAGCCCGCCGGGTTATTTGCCTGGCCAGAGTTTCATCCTCAGGCAACTCTCCCCGGGTTATATAAGCCAGATACGGCATTGTCCAGTCTGGTATGACATGAAGAGCCGCCACCAATCGTGCCTCCGGGTCAGGGATAGCCAAGTCCTCCTCCGTAGGCAACCTAACCGAAGGGTTATACAGGACATCCAAGAAAGTGTTAGGCGGCACCGGTTTTCGTTGAGAGCCTAGCCGGCTTAAAGCATCAGCCGCCTCGTTCTTCCTGCGATCAATGTGCTCCACTTGGTATCCCTGAAAGTGCCCAGCAATGGCATCAACCTCGCGGCGATAAGCCGCCATGAGAGGATCCTTAGAATCCCAGGTGCCTGATACTTGTTGAGCCACCAAGTCTGAGTCACCAAAGCACCTTACCCGGCTTAAGCTCATCTCCTTAGCCACCCGAAGACCGTGGAGCAAAGCCTCGTATTCAGCCGCATTGTTAGTGCAAGGAAACATCAACCGTAGAACATAATGGAACTTGTCACCTTTAGGGGAAGCCAATACAACACCAGCCCCCGAGCCCTCCAACTGTCTGGACCCATCGAAGTGGATAGTCCAATAAGTGTTATCCGGCTTTTGCTCAGGCACTTGAGACTCTGTCCAATCGTTGATGAAATCCACCAAAGCCTGAGATTTAACAGCAGTGCGTGGCACATATTTGAGGCCATGAGGTCAAGTTCTATAGCCCACTTAGCAATTCGCCCTGTGGCCTCTCTGTTTTGAATGATATCGCCAAGAGGGGCAGAACTGACCACAGTGATGGGATGACCCTGAAAATAATGCTTAAGCTTCCGGCTCGCCATGAACACACCATATACGAGCTTCTGCCAATGCGGGTACCGCTGTTTGGACTCAATGAGCACCTCGCTGACATAATAAACCGGCCGCTGAACCGGATACTCCTTACCCGCCTCCTTGCGCTCCACCACAATAGCCACGCTGACGGCTCGCGCGTTTGCCGCCACATACAGTAACAAGGGCTCCTTATCAACCGGAGCAGCAAGGACTGGGGGCTCTACCAGCTGCCTTTTCAAATCCTCAAAAGCGGTATTAGCTGCATCATTCCAGACAAAGTTATCAGTTTTCTTCATCAACTGATATAAGGGCATAGCCTTCTCACCCAAACGGCTTATAAACCGGCTTAAAGCAGCAATGCGACCCGCCAAACGCTGAACGTCATTTATACACGCCGGTTTAGCTAGGGAGGTGATGGCCTTAATCTTCTCCGGGTTAGCCTCAATGCCTCTGTCAGAAACCAAGAAGCCCAATAGTTTGCCTGCAGGAACACCAAAAACACACTTGGCCGGGTTAAGCATCATCTTATAGACCCGGAGATTATTGAAGGTTTCCCTCAAGTCATCTATCAGGGTTTCTTCCTTGATGGATTTAACCACAATATCGTCCACGTAAGCGTGAACATTGCGCCCGATCTGTTTATGAAGACAATTCTGTACACAACGCTGGTAAGTCGCCTGTGCACACTTGAGTCCAAAGGGCATAGACACATAGCAGAAGGCTCCAAAGGGAGTGATGAACGCCGTCTTCTCCTGGTCCTTAACTGCCATCTTAATCTGATGATACCCGGAATAAGCATCCAAGAAACTTAAGCGTGCACAACCTGCCGTAGCATCAATGATTTGATCAATACGGGGGAGAGCAAAAGGATCAGCCGGACACGCCTTGTTCAAATCCGTGTAGTCCACACACATCCGCCAGGTGCCGTTCTTCTTGAGCACGAGCACCGGGTTAGCCAACCATTCTGGGTGAAAAACTTCAACAATAAACCCGGCCGCCAAGAGCCGGGCCACTTCCTCGCCAATGGCTTTCCACCTCTCCTCATTAAACCGTCGAAGGAACTGTCTGACTGGCTTAAATTTCGGATCAATATTGAGAGTATGCTCAGCGAGTTCTCTAGGTACACCTGGCATGTCAGAAGGCTTCCACGCAAAGATGTCCCTATTCTCACGGATGAACTCGATGAGCGCGCTTTCCTATTTTGGATCCAGATTGGCACTGATGCTAAACTGCTAAGATGAATCTCCTGGAACAAAATCAACAAGCTTAGTTTCATCAGCCGACTTAAATTTCATCGCCGGCTCAGCCTCCGTAGTCGGCTTCTTTAGAGAAGTCATGTCTGTTGGGTCAACATTGTCTTTGTAAAACTTCAACTCCTCTGTTGCACAAACAGACTCTGCATAAGCCGCATCACCTTCCTCACACTCGAGAGCCACTTTCCGGCTGCCGTGAACCGTGATGGTCCCATTGTGACCCGGCATCTTGAGCTGTAAATACACATAACACGGCCGTGCCATGAACTTGGCGTAAGCCGGCCGTCCAAATATAGCATGGTATGGACTTCTTATCTTGACCACCTCAAAGGTCAACTTCTCCACCCTGTAGTTGTTCTCATCACCAAAAGCCACTTCTAACTCGATCTTGCCAACTGGATAAGCCGACTTACCAGGTACCACACCATGGAAGATAGTGTTTGACTGGCTGAGGTTCTTATCAACCAGCCCCATACGGCGAAAAGTCTCATAATATAGGATGTTGATGCTGCTGCCTCCATCCATGAGTACCTTTGTGAACTTATAACCTCCCACCTGAGGAGCCACCACTAAGGCCAAGTGGCCTGGGTTATCCACCCGGGGAGGGTGATCCTCCCTACTCCACACTATAGGCTGCTCAGACCACCGCAAGTAGCGTGGAACCGCCGACTCAACAGCATTCACAGCCCTCTTGTGAAGCTTTTGATCTCGTTTGCACAAACTAGTGGTGAACACATGATACTGTCCACCGCTAAGCTGCTTTGGGTTGGTCTGATAACCCCCTTGTTGCTGTTGATGACCCTGACCCGATTGTTGATTGAAGCCCCCTTGCGCGTTCTGAGGACCGGAGTTTGAGCCGCCGCCCGGGCCATGAAAGCCGCCGGCGCCCTCACCGCCGCCCGGGCCATTATAGCTCTTAAAGGCTTTCATGATCGTGCAATCCTTCCACGGATGAGTCGCTGGCTTCTCTCTAGAGCCATGCCTTGGACAAGGTTCATTTAACAGCTGCTCCAGCGTTGGACCTGACCCGCCGCCTCGGGGAGGGGGCCTCCCCTTGCGTCGCTGGTTATTACCTTGGGAGTTGGCGTTGGCTACAAACTCTAGGCTGCCATCGGCCTTACGCTTGCGTCCTCCTTGGTTCCCCGGGTTAAACTGAGGACCCTTGCCATTGCCGTTCTTCTTTCCCTTCCCTGTCCTTTCATCGTCTGAAGGGGGATCCTTGGTACCATCGGAATCGGCGTACTTGACAAGAGCCGCCATCAGGGTACCCATATCGATGCAGTCGCGCTTAAGCCGCCCGAGTTTCATCTTAAGGGGCACAAAGCGACAGTTCTGCTCCAACATTAAGACTGCAGAGCCGGCGTCCATCTTGTCCGATGAATGTATGATCTCCTTGACCCGGCGAACCCAATGGGTCGTGGATTCACCCTCCTGCTGCTTACAGTTAGTCAAATCCACAATTGACATAGACTGCCTACAGGTATCCTTGAAGTTTTGAATGAACCGGGCTTTCAGCTCAGCCCAAGACCCAATGGAGTTCGGTGGTAGCCCTTTCAGCCACGTGCGGGCAGTCCCATCTAACATCAT
This sequence comes from Triticum aestivum, assembly GCF_018294505.1. Classification (NCBI taxonomy): domain Eukaryota; kingdom Viridiplantae; phylum Streptophyta; class Magnoliopsida; order Poales; family Poaceae; genus Triticum; species Triticum aestivum. Next base: position 281,303,412 of record NC_057808.1, read on the forward strand.
GGTGAAATATTTGGCCATGGCCGCCTCACTAACCTCCAGCAGTTCCATAGCCATCTAATAACTCTCAATCCAGGCTGCAGGCTGTAAGTCCGCTGTATAGTTAGGCACCCTCCTAGGGCCCTTGAAGTCCTTAGGTAGACGTTCATTACGGATGGCTGGCACCAAACAAGGGACACCCCCGGTCCTGGTAGAAATACCCACATCAACGGACGTCGTCGGATAAGCTGGGGGGGGGGTTTGGTAAGCCGTCAATTGAGGCACCTGCTCCGCCTCTTGCCGCACTTGGTCTGCTGCGTAGAAGGCTCCATTATGAGCCGGGCCATGGCCAGGGGGCGGGTCATGGCGTCGGACATTACTTGAGCCGGTCGCTGAGACCATGTGCCGGCTATAACTTGGGCTCTGGCCTGGACGAGGGGTCGAGTGGATCCTGTCCCGGCTGTAGGAGTACGCCTCTTGCTGTGCTAGTGCCGTCTGCAGGAGTTCCCTGACCCGGCCGGTTTCGACGGCCGCCGAAGAGTCGCCGTCAACGGGGAGAGCCGCCAGTCGTGCTGCCGCAGCTACCATGTTCTCCAGCGGGTTATCATAATGACCCGGGGGTATTGGCACATACTGAGGTGGGGCAGGGGGCACCTGGGGAGGCCCCATCACTCATGGCTGAATAAGGGGTCCAGACCCGGGCGCAATGACCCCGGGCGGGTTACTAGACCCTGCACCCGGCGTGTTGAAGAGGTTGCGTGGATCGTAAACCGGTGGGAGTCGAGACTGGGCCTTCTGATGCCTCCTTCTCATGACCTCGTTGGCCGCGTTCTGATCCATCGTGAGATGGAAGGACTGCGCCTGAATCAGCTGAGTCCGGGCGTCGAGAGCCGCCCGCTCCGCAGCCAGCCTAATCCCTTCCGCTGCAAGATCCTCTTTAGCTTTTATCAAATCCAATTTTAACTGTGCCACCTCCGCATCATGCTGAGCTTGATTCGCCGGGTCAACCGTGGCGGTTAACAGGGCCGTCATCTTGTTCGTGAGATCCATCAGCACCTGAGCCGGGGAAGGCACCGGGTTTCCCGATCTAGCAGCGGGGTTCTGAACAGGCTGCACACCAGCCATAAAAACTCCAACCTGACTTGGCGGCTCAAAAGGGTCCGGAATACTGTCGCCATCGGAACAACCCATGAGCCTGCCATCTTGAAGCTGGTACAATGAGTTTGACTCATCGGTGGCCGACTCGCCGTCAGAGCCGGCGGCCGCCTCATCACCGGACCCAGATGGATCAGAGGGCCCTCCATGGATGCATCCCACAAAAGCGCGCCTTAAGGCAGGCCGGGCCCGGGCGGGTCGTGCGCACTGAGCCGTTTCGATGAGATCGGCGCGGAGATCCGGCTCGGGGCCCGGCTCACCAATCTTGCCAATGAAGACATGAATTCCGCCAAAGGGGACCCGGTACCCGTACTCAATTGAGCCGGCGTCGGGGCCCCAGTCCGCATCGTCGATGTAGAGCTTGCCGCGACGACTCTTGGTCATCCGGCCCACAGCGTATCCCTTGAGCCTTTCGAAGCTGCCCTTCAAGAACCCAAATCCACCGTGCGCGAGCCCCACGGTGGGCGCCAACTGTCGTGGAATTGTCACGGCAGTTGTCCTTAAGCTAGGACTTAGTCGTGGGGCCATCGCAACTAGGAAGCTTGAAGGGGTTATGCGGGACAAGGAACACGAGGGTTTATACTGGTTCGGCCCCTTACGGTGAAGGTAAAAGCCTACGTCCAGTTTGGGGTGATATTGATTAGGGTTACGATCGCCAGGAGTTAAACAACTATCCCCGGCTCTCGATGAGATTGTTCTCGCCCTCAATACGCTGCCGGGTCGTCCCTTTATATAAGGACGTTGATGCCCAGCAGCCCTTAGATTCCCGGCCGGCTTATAAGAGTATCCGTCTCGGACTCTAAACTATACTTGCCTTACGCTACAAGTTCTACGATAATAATAATTATAACTACAGGCCATAAGCCATATCCGGGTCTCAGCCCATCTCCGGCCCATCGTCTTGAAACCTGGCTCCGGGCTTCTGGCAACAACCATACGAGTAACCCGGCCCCTCCTGGCGGGTGACTCTAAGGTTGGGCTGAGTGAAGATGTACTTGAGACTCTTGTGATCGGTGAATATGTCCACTTGTCTTCCCAACAAGAGATGTCTCCACGTTATTAATGCATGGACAACTGCCGCCAACTCAAGATCGTGAGTGGGGTAGTTCTTCTCATTGGGCTTCAACTGACGAGAGGTATAGGCCACAACTTTCTTCTCTTGCATTAACACAGCACCGAGACCTTGGAGAGAAGCATCACAGAAAACTTCAAATGGCTTGGATTCATCAGGAGGAGTCAAGACAGGAGCTGTGACTAGTTTCTCTTTGAGAGTGTTGAAAGCAACGTCACACTCAGGAGACCAGACATACTTCACATGCTTCTGGAGGAGGTTGTAAACAGGCTTTGCAATCTTAGAGAAATTCTCAACGAATCTACGGCAATAGCTTGCAAGACCAAGAAAACTGCGGAGCTGCTTGACATTCTGAGGAGGTTCCCAATTCACAATTGCGGACACCTTCTCAGGGTTAACAGCGATGCCCTTGGCAGAGATGATGTGACCAAGGAAAAGAACTTCATCAAGCCAAAACTCACATTTTGAGAACTTCGCATAGAATTGATACTCTCTGAGCTTGTCGAGCACCAATCGCAAATGTTTGGCATGGTCCTTCTTATTCTTGGAGAAGACCAATATATCATCGAGATACACCAGGATGAATTCATTGGTATAGGGGTTGAAGATGAAATTCATCATCCGAGAGAATACTGGAGGAGCATTGACAAGGCCGAAAGACACGACAGTATATTCATAAGAACCAAAACTTGTTCTGAATGTTGTCTTGGGAATATCTTCTTCGCGAATGCGAATCTGATGATAACCCATACGAAGGTCAAGCTTGGAGAATACTTTATCACCTTTGAGTTGCTCGAATAGCTCATTGATGTTGGGAAGTGGATACTTGTTCTTGATTGTCTTCTTGTTCAATGGACGGTAGTCGACACAAAGTCGGTCCGTGCCATCCTTCTTCTTTACAAAAAGAACACCACAACCCCATGGAGATGAACTCGGTCTGATCAAACCCAGACGCTCTTGTTCATCGAGCTGTTTCTTCAATTCCTTCAGCTTGTTGGGTCCAAGCTTGTATGGACGCTTGCAAACGGGTTCAGTGCCAGGCTCAAGATCGATAACGAACTCAACTGGCCGGTGAGGAGGCATACCCGGAAGCTCTTCTGGAAAGACATCTTGGTACTCACAAATGACTGGAATTTGAGAGATGGCATTCAATTCGCCCTTCTCATTGAGAGAAAATAACCGAATGGTTTCATCACGAGCGGCATAAATGATAACATCCTCAGAAGAGTGTGTCAATTGAATTTCCCTGGCAGCACAATCAAGTTGAGCCTTGTGCTTAGAAAGCCAGTCCATCCCGAGAATTAGATCAATATCCGAGTCACCAAGAACAACTGGAGAAGGCAGAAATTTATAGTTCCCCATCTTGATGGAAACATCCGGAACCATGGAGCTTGCATTCATGCATTTTCCCGGAGAGACAACTGCTAACGGTCTAGGCAATCCTTGGAAATGCAATTCATGCTTAGATGCAAATGGTCTTGATATGAAAGAAAGCGATGCACCAGTATTAAAAAGAACTTTTGCAGGAATATCATTAACAGGAAGATTACCCATTATCACATCAGTCGATTCCTCCGCTTGAGTTGCATTCATCATGTTCACCTTTGCAAACTTGGAATTATGCTTGACCACTGCATTGCTGGAAGATCTGACATGAGGAGGAGGAGGCAGACGCCTTTGGTTGAAGCACTTGTTAGCATAGTGACCTTTCTGCTGACACTTGTTGCAAGTCACCTCTGAGAGTGGACGATGATAAGGAGCATTGGACTTTGGAGCTTGATTTTGAGACTTGTTCTCATAGCCAGAGTTGGAAGAGTTGGAAGAACCATGGCCACCTTTGTTCTTCTGCTGATAAGGCTGACGAAACGGAGGAGGAGGAGCCAACCAGAACTTCTGTTGCTTAGCTGCCACAAGTGAGGAAGAAGAAGACTGAACTGCGTCTCTGACTCTCTTCTTAGAAGCCTCACACTTGAGCTGAGCAGCCTCTTGCTTCAGTGCCATATTATAGAATTGATCAAACTGAGTAGGCTCAACAAGAACGAGAGCTAACTGCAGATCCTCTCTAAGGCCACCTCTGAAGTGATAGATCATGCTTTTTTCATCAGGAACATCTTGTTTAGCGAAGCGAGCAAGTTTCTGAAACTGGATGTTGAATTGATACACAGACATGTTGCCTTGCTTGAGATTGCGGAACTCCTCATGCTTGCTCTCAACAACACTTTGTGGAATGTGGTGCGCTTTGAAATCCTGACAGAAGTCAGTCCAAGTGATCACACGACCTCCTCTAGAATCTTTGTATTGCTGAAACCAATCAGCAGCTTGGTCCTTGAGCTGAAAAGAAGCGAACTTGACATAGTCCTCAGGCCTGACATTGCTACATTCAAAATGCTTGTTGATGTCCACATGCCAATCATCGGCATCCGTGGCCTCGGCACAGTAGCTGAAAGACTTGGCCTCATTTGCGAGAAACTAGTTGAGGGTAGCGAAGTGAGGCTGATTGTTGCCTTGGCCTTGATTTCCTTGATTGCCTTGGCCTTGGGTGCGTTCTTGCAAGAGTTGCAGAATCATCTGAGCATTGGCGTTGGTGGCTGCCATGATAGCTTGCCATGCCTCCGGAGGCGGAGGTGGTGGCGGAGGGTTCGCTTGACTCCCTTCATTGCGATCCGGATTCTGACGCGTTGGCGGAGCCATCCTAAAGAGGGTGACATCCGTTAGGATCTTGATAGAAAAATAGACAAGTAGAATCAACGGATAGAAATTGCAACATATAGTCTTCACAATAAACATTCGAACGAAGAAGAACGAATGAATTCCGTAGTAAATCATCACACTTCCATTAGTTGAGAAGCCACTTAGAAAAAGGTATGAATCAACATATGACTTCGAAGCAACTCGAATACCACAATTCAAAACAAAACAAAGTATTGGCTTGCAGAATAAGCCGGAACAAACATATGATAGAGATTTCGTCCGAAGTTTTCGTGGTGGGGCCCACACGGGCTCGGTCGTACAGCACCATCATGTACAAGGCTGTGCACATGACATACGAAGCGTCCCTGAGTCGGCATAGCCAAGGACTCTTTAAGACACTACGAGACCACTGTAAAACCAACCGTGTACATGCGGACCACTAGACGTCGAACCCCAATCTCATATCATGCGTCTGTCGAAAAGATATCCTAAGGCTACTTGAATTCCCACTTATAAACTCCCGAAACTTTCTGGTTATGCAACCTGGTGTTGGGATACAGGGGACACAAAATATATCACCCAAACTAACACTCCCTAGATCCAGCTGTATCCATCCGTCAACACATAACCAAGAAACCTTCGGAAATCGTTTACCTCAACCTTCGAAAAACATCCGTTATACAAGTTATGGCAATACTCCCGAACTCCCGCCCCAGTACTGGGTGGCGTCGAGGTGATCTCACCAACAACTGCATAAAAGAGATTTCGTTGTCGGCGAAACTCAGGTATTCCAGAACTGCAACGATAAAATTGTGACGACAACACCTCGGAGCTCAACTCCCCGGGACACTGCCACAACCCCTAAATGTCAAGAGGCACCAAGAACAATGTTCTCGTCACAAAACCATCGGAACGATTCCAAGATACCCGCGTGATCCTAAATTTTTTTAGTGAAATTTGAGGAGAGAAGAGTCAAAACTTCAATGTCAGGAGACCTCACCAGAGCGACGAAGGGACCGAGGAGTAAAAAGAATCCTACTCTCCGATATATATAATCCTAAGACTCAAAACATTTTTGTTCTAGACTCAACAACGCCAGCGATTCGATCAAGCAGGGGCTCCTAAGTCGGGGATGGCTCTGATTACCAACTTGTAACGCCCACGATGCGGCTATATCTCCCACGTGTCGAGGCACGACTTAGAGGCATAACCGCATTGTGGTTTTGTCGCAAGAAGGGTCATCTTCACACAATCCCATGTAATGAACAAGAATGGGATAAAGAGTTGGCTTACAATCGCCACTTCACACAATACATAAATATAAATCATACATCATCCAAAATACACACATAGGCCGACTACGGTCAAGATCCAAATGAAAATAAGATAACCCCAAATGCTAGATCCCCGATCGTCCCAACTGGGCTCCACTACTGATCATCAGGAAAAGACACATAGTAACGACCACGTTCCTCATCGAACTCCCACTTGAGATCGATCCCATCATCTGCACTGGCATCGTCGGCACCTGCAACTGTTTTTGTAGAATCTGTGAGTCACGAGGACTCAGCAATCTCACACCCGCGAGATCAAGACTATTTAAGCTTTTATGAAAAGGGTGGTGTAATGAGGTGGAGCTGCAGCAGGCACTAAGCATATATGGTGGCTAACATACGCAACAGAGAGCGAGAAGAGAAGCAACGGAACGGTCGTCATCTAGCAATGACCAAGAAGTGATCCTGAACTCCTACTTACGTCATTCATAACTCAAACCGTGTTCACTTCCCGGGCTCCGCCGAGAAGAGACCATCACGGCTACACACGCAGTTGATGTATTTTAACTGGGTCAAGTGACAAGTTCTCTACAACCAGACATTAACAAATTCCCATCTGCCTCATAACCGCGGACACGGCTTTCGAAAGATAATACCCTGCAGGGGTGTCCCAACGTAGCCCATCATAAGCTCTCACGGTCAACGTAGGATAAACCTTCTCCCGGAAAGACCCGATCAGTCTCGGAATCCCGGTTTACAAGACATTTCGACAATGGTAAAGCAAGACCAGCAAAGCCGCCCGAATGTGCCGAAAAATCCCGATAGGAGCTGCACATATCTCGTTCTCAGGGCACACCGGATTGTCCAAGCTTCCGATAGGCCAGCCCAGAGTTGCCCCTGGTGGCCACCGGCGACTGACAGGTTGGACCAACACTCAGAGGAGCACTGGCTCAAGGGTTTAAATAAAGATGACTCTCGGGCTCGCGAAAACCCGGGGAAAAGGCTTAGGTGGCAAATGGTAAAACAAAAGTTGGGCCTTGCTGGAGGAGTTTTATTCAAGGCGAACTGTCAAGGGGGTCCCATAAATCACCCGACCGTGTAAAGAACGCAAACTCAAAGAACATAATACCGGTATGACGGAAACTAGGGCGGCAAGAGTGGAACAAAACACCAGGCATAAGGCCGAGCCTTCCACCCTTTACCAAATATATAGATGCATTAATATAATAAGAGATATTGTGATATCCCAACATATCCATGTTCCAACATGGAACAAACTTCAACTTCACCTGCAACTAGCAACGCTATAAGAAGGGCTGAGCAAAAGCGGTAACTTAGCCAAACAACGGTTTGCTAGGAAAGGATGGTTCGAGGCTGACATGGCAATATAGGAGACATGATATAGCAAGTGGTAGGTAGCGCAGCATGGCAATAGAGCGAAACAACTAGCAAAGCAAAGATAGAAGTGATTTCGAGGGGTGGTCATCTTGCCTGCAAGGTTCTCAGAGTTGTCGAAAGCTTGATCCTTGTAAGCGTACTCAACAGGTTCCTCGTTCACGAACTCGTCTCCCGGCTCTACCCAAAACAAGAGCACAAGCAAACGGAACCACAATCAATCACGGGAAATGCACAAGCAACATGATGCAAAACATGAAAGATATGCGAGATATGATATGCGATGCATATGCGTGCTCCGGAAGGGAAAAATGATGAACAAGGCAGTAACTTGGCAAACCAAGCGTGCCACTGGAAAGATGAGATGATTTCAGTTGAAATCGATATAAAGATCACCGAAAACGGATGCACGGTTTGCAAATGGCAAGCAAAACAAGAATGACACGAATCTGCGATTAACAGCACGATAGCACTTAAAATGCAACAACTAACAATGCTACAGCACTCCAACATAGCAACAAAGAATATGACAGTAATCTACAGGAGATGCTTGACAAAAGATGAACACTGAGCTACGGCTAGATCACAACATAACAAGCTCAAACAAACATGGCAAAAGTGCAAAAGATAACAGGTTCACAGACTTAACATGGCTACAGGAACTTAACATGGCAAAACAAGGCATGCATTATTCTACTAAATGCATATGACAAAATTCCCTTACTGACCATAAGCCAAAAAGGACCAGAAGATATGATGGCAACCATGCAAACATAGCAAGTTTCGTTAACAGGTTTCAGACTTATCAGAAAACAGAGCATGGCAGAAACAATAATATGAAGGCATGTTGGTGAGCTTGATGCACTCACCACAAGGCAATGCATGACACAACAAGCATACCTACAGCAATATGGCATATTTATGAAGCTACCCATATCAAGAACAAATAGATAGCATGTATGGAACAACTACAACAAGCTTGGCAAAATTGAATAACACGTAAACAATCTGCCAGAAATATTTTATAGCAAAAGTAGAGCAATATTGAGTCATGCTATGGCACTCCATAATTGCACACAAGGCCAGGAATGGATCAATTACAATTATATCTACAAAACATCCTTACTGAAGATCTCCAAAATATGCATGGATCTCTCTGTAGCATCAAGTTTACATGACAAGAAAATAACAGCAGACAAGGACTTAGAGAAATTCCCAAGTCCCTGAAGTCAGAAACATTACGGGGCCTAGTTTGCATGCTTGTGCTAGTCACCACAGAGATCACAAAAATACATGGCATACACCAATGGAAAGACGGCATGGCATACAACAAAACACATGTAGAGCTCATGCCCATAAGATGCACAGGTTAAATGATACAAAAATAACAAATCTCCAAGTTCTGCTAAGAACCAGTAGATAACAGCAACTAGCACTCTTGCAACAGAGATTTGGGCATCAAGATGGCCTCTAATGAACATGGTGCAGTTGAACAAAATGTAGAGCATCACGAGACGAACAAAACGATATATTACATGCGCGAAATGGAGCTATGAACAGAGAGTTGCGATGCTATGAACAGGTGCACATGATGTGACAGAAAATGACTTCGAATATTTTCGGGGTTCGGGAAAGTCAACGCACGGGAGTTCTTCTGGATCCAGATCGGGGGTCGGCCTCGATGGAGCTCGCCGGCGACGGGAGAGGCGAGGGAGGCCGCGGCGGCCGGCGTCGGGGGGAAGAGGAGGCGCTCGGGCGCCGGAGGAGGAGGTGGACGGCGCGGCGGCGCTAGCGACGGCGGAGGAGA
>NC_057808.1:281313367-281423208 GCF_018294505.1 Triticum aestivum
CTTCGGCGGCGGCGGCGTACGGGCTGCCACGTGGCGCTCCGTGAGCGGCTGTGGGCGGCGGCGGGTTTGTCCGGCGGCGGCGGACACGTCCGGCGCGGCGCGAGGGGAGCGGGTTAGGGTTTGCCTGCGAACGTTTTTCGGGAAAGATGCATATATATAGGTAGAGGGAGCTAGGAGAGTCCAAATGAGGTGCGGTTTTCGCCCACATGATCGTGATCGAACGACCAAGAGAATGGAGGAGAGTTTGGTGGGTTTTGGGCTGGTTTAGAGAGGGGTTTTGCTGCAACACACAAATGGACTTTGCGGATGCCCGGTTAACCGTTGGAGTACCAAACGACCTCCAAATGAAACAAAACTTGAACGGTGATCTACCGGTAGTATACCAAGGCCACTCGAAAAGCCTCGGTCCATTTCGAGAACGTTTGACACCCGCTCACGAAAGAAAACAAGAGGGGTGCACCGGAGGAGATGGAAGCGCCGGATTGCAAAACGAACAACGAGGAAAATGCTCGGATGCAAGAGACGAACACGTATGCAAATGCAATGCACATGATGACATGATATGAAATGCATGACATGAACAAAAAGAAAAATGAAAGACAAAACCCGACCACGAAGGGAATATCATAACACATAGCCGAAAATGGCAAGAGTTGGAGTTACAAATATGGAAAGTTACATCCGGGGTGTTACAGGTGGGAGGCTGACTTGTGGGCCTACTAAGTTGATGGGGACGGAGGGCTTTGTCAACTTAGTCAATATGAACGATTCTAGCTCCAGTGACCGTACGATATCCATCCAACGGCCGTAGTGCTTCTTCAACCTCTGGTCTTCTTGCTCCAGCCGCCCAAACCAGCGCCGGTCGTGTCGCGTGCTCCTGCCTCCCGTGGCCGGCTGTGATGCCGCGGAGGCCTCACCGCCCCTACTACTCCCACCGCTGGCTAGGGCATCCCTGTACTCACCCACACCCCCTATTATTCTGCGGCGACGACAGCCTCACACCGCAGCCGAACCAGTGAACCCTCGTACTCCTCTCCGCGTGGGCCTCCACTGCCGCGTCTTCCCCGGTTCCGCGTCGTCCCCTTCCTAGGCCTCGTCGTCGTCCACCGCCCTGGTGCTCTCGGGGCGGCGTGGTCAACATGGTCAAGGAACGACTTCCATTAGAAGAGTACTGTACGTGGACAGGCTGACAGCTGGGTCCACGGCAGTCGCAAGGAAGTGCCTCCTTATTACGCGGAAAATAATTATTCCTCCACCTGACAGCAGGGACCCACCGGACGGGCCACCGTATTTGGCGAAAAAATGTTTCCCCCCTGACTGCTAGGACCCACCGGACGGGCCACCGCATTTCGTGAAAAAAACGTTCCCCCCGATGTTAGCTCGGACCCATCGGAAGTGCCTCCTTATTACGCACAAAAAAATGAATACTCCCCCTGCTAGTTGGGACCCACCTTGGTGGGAGGCTGACTTGTGGGCCTACTAAGTTGACGGGGACGGAGTGCTTTGTCAACTTAGTCAATATGAACGATTCTAGCTCCAGTGACCGTAGTGCTTCTTCAACCTCTGGTCTTCTTGCTCCAGCCGCCCCAAGCAGCGCCGGTCGTGCCGCATGCTCCTGCCTCCCGTGGACGGCTGTGCTTGAAGGAAATATGCCCTAGAGGCAATAATAAAGTTATTATTTATTTCCTTATTTCATGATAAATGTTTATTATTCATGCTAGAATTGTATTAACCGGAAACATAATACTTGTGTGAATACATAGACAAACAGAGTGTCACTAGTATGCCTCTACTTGACTAGCTCGTTGATCAAAGATGGTTATGTTTCCTAGCCATAGACATGAGTTGTCATTTGATTAACGGGATCACATCATTAGGAGAATGATGTGATTGACTTGACCCATTCCGTTAGCTTAGCACTTGATCGTTTAGTATTCTGCTATTGCTTTCTTCATGACTTATACATGTTCCTATGACTATGAGATTATGCAACTCCCGTTTACCAGAGGAACACTTTGTGTGCTACCAAACGTCACAACGTAAATGGGTGATTATAAAGGTGCTCTACAGGTGTCTCCGAAGGTACTTGTTGGGTTGGCGTATTTCGAGATTAGGATTTGTCACTCTGATTGTCGGAGAGGTATCTCTGGGCCCACTCAGTAATGCACATTACTATAAGCCTTGCAAGCATTGTAACTAATGAGTTAGTTGCGAGATGATGTATTACAGAACGAGTAAAGAGACTTGCCGGTAACGAGATTGAACTAGGTATTGAGATACCGACAATCGAATCTCGGGCAAGTAACATACCGATGACAAAGGGAGCAACGCATGTTGTTATGCGGTTTGACCGATAAAGATCTTCGTAGAATATGTGGTAGCCAATATGAGCATCTAGGTTCCGCTATTGGTTATTGACCGGAGACGTGTCTCGGTCATGTCTACATTGTTCTCGAACCCGTAGGGTCCGCACGCTTAAAGTTCGATGACGGTTATATTATGAGTTTATGTGTTTTGATGTACCGAAGGTAGTTCGGAGTCCTGGATGAGATCGGAGACATGACGAGGAGTCTCGAAATGGTCGAGACGTAAAGATCGATATATTGGACGACTATATTCAGACATCGGAAAGGTTCCGAGTGATTCGGGTATTTTTCGGAGTACCGGAGAGTTACAGGAATTCGCCGGGGAGTATATGGGCCTTATTGGGCTTTAGGGGAAAGAGAGAGGAGAGGCTGGGTGCCCCCCCCAAGGCCTAGTCCGAATTGGACTAGGGGGAGGGGCTGCGCCCCCTTCTTCCTTCTCTTCTCTCCCCTTTCCTTGACTCCTACTCCTACTACTTGGAAGGGGGGAATCCTACTCCCGGTGGGAGTAGGACTCCTCCTAGGGCACGCCATAGAGAGGGCCGGCCCTCCCCCTCCTCCACTCCTTTATATACGGGGAGGGGGCACCCCTTGGAGACACAACAATTGATCATTGATCTTTTAGCCGTGTGCGGTGTCCCCCTCCACCATAATCCACCTCGGTCATATCGTAGCGGTGCTTAGGGGAAGCCCTGCCTCGGTAGAACATCATCATTGTCACCACACCGTCGTGCTGAATGTCAGGAGGCACCAAGAACAATGTTCTCGTCACAAAACCATCGGAACGATTCCAAGATACCCGCGTGATCCTAAAAATTTTTTTAGTGAAATTTGAGGAGAGAAGAGTCAAAACTTCAACGTCAGGAGACCTCACCAGAGCGACGAAGGGACTGAGGAGTAAAAAGAATCCTACTCTCCGATATATATAATCCTAAGACTCAAACCATTTTTGCTCTAGACTCAACAACGCCAGCGATTCGATCAAGCAGGGGGCTCCTAAGTCGGGGATGGCTCTGATTACCAACTTGTAACGCCCACGATGCGGCTATATCTCCCACGTGTCGAGGCACGACTTAGAGGCATAACCGCATTGTGGTTTTGTCGCAAGAAGGGTCATCTTCACACAATCCCATGTAATGAACAAGAATAGGATAAAGAGTTGGCTTACAATCGCCACTTCACACAATACATAAATAAATCATACATCAATCAGAGTACACACATAGGTCCGACTACGGATCCAAAATAAAAGAAGACAACCCAACTGCTAGATCCCTGATCGTCCCAACTGGGCTCCACTACTGATCAACAGGAAAAGAAACATAGTAACGACCAAGGTCCTCGTCGAACTCCCACTTGAGCTCGGTTGCGTCACCTGCACTGGTTTCCTCGGCACCTGCAACTGTTTGGAAGTATCTGTGAGTCACGAGGAATCAGCAATCTCACACCCGCGAGATCAAGACTATTTAAGCTTAAAGGAAAGAATGGGGTAATGAGGTGGAGCTGCAGCAAGCACTAAGCATATATGGTGGCTAACATACGCAAAAGAGAGCGAGAAGAGAAGCAACGGAACGGTCGTGAACTAGCAATGATCAAGAAGTGATCCTGAACCTCTACTTACGTCAAACATAACCCATAAACCGTGTTCACTTCCCGGACTCCGCCGAGAAGAGACCATCACGGCTACACACGCGGTTGATGCGTTTTAATTAAGGTCAAGTGTCAAGTTCTCTACAACCGGATATTAACAAATTCCCATCTGCCACATAACCGCGGGCACGGCTTCCGAAAGATAATACCCTGCAGGAGTATCCCAACTTAGCCCATTATAAGCTCTCACGGTCAACGAAGGATTTTCCTTCTCCCAGGTAGACCCGATTAGTCTCGGAATCCCGGTTACAAGACATTTCGACAATGGTAAAACAAGACCAGCAAAGCTGCCCGGATGTGCCGACAAATCCCGATAGGAGCTGCACATATCTCGTTCTCAGGGCACACCGGATTGTCCAAGCTTCCGGTAGGCCAGCCCAGAGTTGCCCCTGGTGGCCACCGGCGACTGACAGGTTGGACCAACACTCAGAGGAGCACTGGCCCGGGGGTTTAAAATAAAGATGACCCTTGAGTCTGCAGAACCCAAGGGAAAAAGGCTTAGGTAGGCAAATGGTAAATCCAAGGTTGGGCCTTGCTGGAGGAGTTTTATTCAAAGCGAACTGTCAAGGGGGTCCCATAAATCACCCAACCGCGTAAGGAACGCAAAATCAAGGAACATAACACCGGTATGACGGAAACTAGGGCGGCAAGAGTGGAACAAAACACCAGGCATAAGGCCGAGCCTTCCACCCTTTACCAAATATATAGATGCATTAATAATATAAGAGATATTGTGATATCCCAACATAAATAGAATCCAACATGGAGCAATCTTCAACTTCACCTGCAACTAAAAACGCTATAAGAGGGGCTGAGCAAAGCGGTAACATAGCCAAACAACGGTTTGCTAGGAAGGTGACAAAGGTTAGAGGTTCATGGCAATTTGGGAGGCTTGAAGAGCAAGTGAATAGGTAACGCGGCATAGCAATAGAGCGAACAACTAGCAAGCAAAGATAGAAGTGATTTCGAGGGTATGGTCATCTTGCCTGAGATCCCGCTAGGAAGAAGAACGAGTCCATGAAGAAGACAAACGGATGTAGTCGAACGAATCCTCACAACTCCGGAAAGAAACTGAAGCTAACGGGAGAAGCAACCCGGAAAGAAACAAACAACATAGTAAACAACCACCACATACACATGGCATGATGCACAATCAAGTATGATGCATGTCCGGTTTAATGAGCATGGCATGGCAAAGTGCAACAAACAACACTACAAATTAAGTGGAGCTCAATATGCAACGAGTTGCATATTGACGAAACACCACATTTAATTATTTAGTTCGCTCTTGTTTAAGTAACCAACAATATTAAATGTTGTTAACCATGGCAAGGGGTGAAGCATAATTAAACAACCTTTCTAGGAACGTTTAAAAGAGGCCGGAAATAACAAACGACAACACCGGAAAATCCCCATATGTCGATTAGCAATTTTAATGCAAACATCAATTTTAGACATTTTAATGTTGTTATCATGATGCGGATGACAATGCAAGTTTTAAGCAATTTTATAAAACGTGGACATGAGCATGTTATGAAGCATTTGTTACCGTGGTGGAACGAAAAGGGTGCCACGGCAACGATAACGAGAATGATGCCACGGCAACATATCGGTTCCGATAACTCGTTGAGCGACCGGTGCAAACGAAGATGTGGATGTGCGGAACATGCAAAAGATGGTGGGGTGATCCTGGTTACCGGGTGTCCCACAAGACGGTGGCAAGGAACCGAGGAACGCGCAAGCGACAACTGGGACACGGTTCGAACACGAGCAACTCATACATCACAATCATTCGTTCACGGGCGTCGTCTCGGCGGTTATACCTTCGAAGCGTGCATTTTCGGAGTGGCTCGGGTTCGACGGTAGTGGGAGTAGTTGTTCACGGGTCGCCGAGGGAAGTAGTGGTACACACGAAGGTAGTCGAACTTGACGGTTCCGTTACACGGGTCTTCGGCGACGGTAGTCGTTCACGTTCATAGTCGCACAAGTTTCCGTAGATGTTCGGGGTCACGGCGAGGGACTCGGCGTTTTGGTGCGGTGTAGAGGAAGTAGACGTTCTCGAAACTCGTAGTGGAAGTAGTGGTACATGGTCGTCGTGGTACTTGGCGAGTCCGCGTAGTCGTAGACGTTCCAAGGTACTAGCTGTTACATGTAGCAGAACTTGAGGTGCTCCCGTAGCAGAACTTGAGGCGCAGTGGTGGCGTGCTCGAGCAAAACCAACGGGGACATGGCACCGGAGGAGGAACATCGACGGTTTGGCGAGGCGAAGCAGAGGGCCGCGGGTGCTGGGATTTGGTGATGCAGAATACCACGGCAGCGACGGCTACTGGCGCGGTGACGAGGAACGGAAGGCGGCAGCGACGAGAGGAGGCAGGCGCAGTGACGGGGAGGTAGTAGAGGCGCTGGTCGCGGAGGTCGATGGAGAGGGCTTGGCGCGGCGGGGACGAACTCGCGGGGCTCCGACGAGTGGCGCGGAGGCAGAGGCGCGGGGCGGAGGAGCTTGGGCGCGGGACGGCGGCCGTTGCCAGAGGCGGGGAGGCTGGCTCGAGGAACTCCTCTCCTCGGGCGCTCGGCGACGGGGGGTCTCGAGGCGCGGTGGAGTTTCTGGTGGTCGCAGCGCGCGACGAGGAGAAGCAGGAGAAGAGGCGGCGGTGAGGAAGTTCGCGAGGGCCATGGCGAGGAGAGGTGGAATTGACGCGAGCTCTCGGCGACGGGGCGTGGTGTAGGGGAGGCAGACGAGGTCCCGGACGGCAGACCGGGGTGGATCCGGGCGGCGGCTGCGCGACGAGCTTGAAGATGACGACGGCTGCGGCGCGGGGCGACGCTCGAGGGTGGCCGGAGCCAGGCGGCATCGCCATGGGAGCAGCTCGGTCGAGCACGAGCTCGAGACGGGAGGAGGCGCACGAGGCGCAGGCGAAGACGATGGAAGAAGATAGAGGGCGGCCGACGACGGACTTCGCGCTGGTTGCCGGCGGCAGGAAGGCGGAGCGCCGGCGCGATGCGTGTGTGCGTGTGTGTGGCGGCGCTGTGGGAGGACGAGAGGGAGAGGGTGAATGCCGATCGGGAGGGCTAGGGTTAAGGAGCAGGGGTTGGTTGGCCTCGGTGCAAATGGGCCTTGGGCCAAATGGAGCGGTAGCTGCTGGACTCCCTTCTCTCTCACACTCTAAAGAAAATAAACAAAACAGCGATAAGAAAAGAAAAGAAAGAGAGGTTAGGGGAAGAAGTTGGGCACGCGGATAATTTTCCCGGACTCACCAAAATGTGCTTGTTCCGAGAAAATAGAAAAGGCCATGATTGAAAGATTTAAATTCAAACTCATTTGATTTAAATTCAAATGATTTGAATAGGAAGTGAGGGTTGGGAAGGTCCAAAAATGTTCGGATTTTTGGTGGAGCTTCGGAATAGATGAAAAAATATAATGCGAGGTTGGAGACCAAGAATTAAAATAACAAAGGCATTGGGATATTTGCAAGTGTGTTCCGGTTGATTCCAAACTAATGGAATATTTATAATATAGCTCCCTAATATTGGGAGGATATGTTCTAAAGAGAAGTCACCCTTCCCTTGATTTAAATAGATCGAAGATACATGCAATTTATTTAGTTGAGTTTTAAAAATTAATGACATGATGACATGATGCAATGCAAAAATAAAAGAGCAAGCACCAAAAGGAACACACGGCGATCACGAAATAAGGAAGTCTTCTGAAGCGTCGGTCTCAGGGCGTTACAACACTCCACCACTACAAGAGGATCTCGTCCCGAGATCTAGGATGGCACCGGAGAGAAACGAAAGGGGAAGAGGTAAAACAAAATTTCTTCTTTGACAAACGAGTGAAACTAAAGAACCTTGAGAGGTCGCAAAGCTTGAAGAAATGACACGACGAAGGTGAACAAAATTTACAACACTCCGTTCAGCAAGAGGAACAAGGACCATTACAAGAACCTTGTAGGTTGAAAAAAAAACCAAAATGGTTAAGATGGACAAGAAGTACATGCAAGCACTCCGGTTGAAACAAGATGTATAAGGAACGATAAAGATCAATTACGACAACACTCCGGTTAAAACAAGATAGAGAAGGAATAAGAGTGATATAATTTGGGCAGCACTCCGACTGTAAATGGAAGGAATTGAACATGAATTTGACAAGATGAGAGGATACTCGATGAGTTTAACAACACACTGCCTCCGGAACTAAACAAAAAAATGGCACAAGGGGTAAGAAAGATTTCAGACAGCACTCCGGTTGAGGAAGGAGACAAAACTTGATAAGATGAAAAGAACTTGAAGAGAAGACACAACACTCCGGTTAAATGGATATGCACGAAAAGAACATGATCCTCACAATTCGAGATGATGAGTGAAGAGAGCAACATCACAATGCCTCCGGAAGAAAGAATAGAACATAGATCATTGGAATAACAGAATGAAGAAGAAAATGCCAACTTCTCCCACAAATGAGCTTGGAAAGCACCCTTCCAAGAAGGTTATAATGGAGTTGTTGGAAAACCAACAACGAAACGAATAAGTTTGTTGTGGGCTTATGGAAAAACATCTCAAAACTGTGAGGTCACAACCGGCCACTAACGAAAACAATTGCTTGCTTGAGATCAACGAAGAGATGGAATCTTCTCTCGTCGAGAGGATAGGAGAAAACTTGGATCATTGATAAGCACCATAATAGCAATATTCCTTAGGGAAAGCTTTAGGTGAAACATGACACAAGATAAATCCAACAAAGAGATTGGTGGATTTAAAATATCTCATTGTTGACAACATGTGAAACATGGAACATGGATGGAAATTGTCAAGAAGGACATAACACCACCTCATATGATAAGTTAGAACGAATTGCACTTCGGAATGCAAGGATGCTTGAGCTCCGACAAGAATCTTGAAGAACACTTCGAGAATGAATTAAATCCTTGATGAACCATGTAGAGCCTCCATGAAGAACTCCGGTAAAAAGAATGATCAAAAGAAAGGGAAAATTGAAAAGAACTCCGGGAGGAGCCTTGCAATGATTAGATGAAGCTTTGAAATGATAAAAATTGAAATAACTTGGAGCTCCGGAAAGAAAAGATGAACAACTTCGAACCGAGAATTTGATAACATGAACGAACTCCGAAAGAAGGAATAAATCACTTGGATGAAACAATAATAAGAATTACATTATGCTTAGCCCTCACCAATTTAGATTGATGACAAGCAATGGATTTGGCATACTACTTATTCTCGTAGAAAGGATTAAGATAGATATAGCGCAAACTAGTGAAGGTCTTCATCGAACCACCGGTAGGATTGAAACAACGAATAAATTGATATGATAACGAAGGAAGAGAAATCTTGAACGAACCACCGTAAGAATTTGAAATGAAAGTAGCAAAGGCACGATTCAACGGAAAGAATTAGAAAAAGAATAAAGATACTTGACAGAATTTAGATACACGAGAACGAAGAGATCATGAACTGATTAGAGGATATTTGAGTGATGCACCGGTATGATTTGGAGAACGAGAGTTGAAAGCTTGAATGAATAGTTCTGAGATGATGGCCTTTGGATGATCAAGAAATGAAAACAACTCTAAAATGCTCCGGATGGGTATGAAAAGAATTCTCACAATTGAAAACAATTATGAGAGGATGGCATAAGCTAGAACTATGAATCTTCAAGAGAACGGACCAAGATTCACGAGAAATTCTTCTTCGGTCTTCAAATGTGGAGAATGATGATGAGAAACACCACCATGAATTATTGAGATACTCCGGGATGAAAAATTAGAAAGGTTGAACCAACGATGAAAAGAATTTGAAAGCGATCTTGGAGAAGAAATATGACTGATGATAACTCATTCTTACGTCAAACTTTGAAATGAATTTGAGAATAACTCCAGAAAAATTAGATGAGTCAGGTAAGATCCTGGAAAAAAGACCTGTAGGTTAGGGCCCACTCAAGAGAAACACCGTTGAACAATTTAAAAGAGAGATTGCGCCGGTTGAATTAAATGGCTTGAATTAGATAGCATCCTCAAAAGAACTTGAAAGAATTGAGAATGGAAACTGAATCTTCTGAGGTATCTTCATCACTCCGGAACAATTGAATAGCGAGAAGTGGAAGATTAAGAGGTGCACCGGTACGGGAAAAACATTTGAAACGAGGAAAAGATATGATCGACAAAGCTTGAATTTAATCCACCAGAGAAGAATACAAGAATGAAGAATGATGAACTTGAAGAACATCTTCATGAGAACCACCGGGTAAGAACATTGATTGAAAAGAATGAAGGGACTTCACATGATAAAATGGATACTTGGTTAAGACATCTGATTCCTTGAAGGAAAAGGGTGGGAGGGCGGGAAAAACAAAGCCACCTTGGGGCGGATGAAACAAACACCGTTGAGAAAAGCATAGAATTGATCTCGCGAATGTTGAAATTGATCGGATCCACTTGAAGAGAAAACGCACCGGTTGGAAATAGAATTAAGATGGCAATCTCGATGATCAAGAAGGATTAATATTCACATAGAAATATGAGAACACCGCTTAGGAAAGGTATGGAATCCACATTTGACTTCGAAGCAACTCGAATTCCACAAATAAAACAAAACAAAGGATTGGCTCGCAGAATAAGCCAGAACAAACATATGATAGAGATTTCGTCCGAAGTTTTCGTGGTGGGGCCCACACGGGCTCAATCGTACAACACCATCATGTACAAGGCTGTGCACATGACATACGAAGCATCCCCGAGTCGGCAAAGCCAAGGACTCTTTAAGACACTACGAGACCACTGTAAAATCAACCGTGTACAGGCGGACCACTAGACGTCGAACCCCAATCTCATATCATGCATCTGTCGGAAAGATATCCTAAGAGCTACATGAATTCCCACTTATAAGCTCCCGAAACTTTCTGGTTATGCAATCTGGTGTTGGGGATACAGGGGACAAAAAATATATCACCCAAATAACAATACCTAGAGCCAGCTGTATCCATCCTTCAACACATAACCAAGAAACCTTCGGAAATCATTTACCTCAACCTTCGAAAAGCATCCGTTATACAAGTTATGGCAACACTCCCGAACTCCCGCCCCAGTATTGGGTGGCGTCGAGGTGATCTCACCAACAACTGCATAAAAGAGATTTCGATGTCGGCGAAACTCAGGTATTCCAGAACTGCAACGATAAAATTGTGACGACAACACCTCGGAGCTCAACTCCCCGGGACACTGCCACAACCCCTAAATGTCAGGAGGCACCAAGAACAATGTTCTCGTCACAAAACCATCGGAACGATTCCAAGATACCCGCGTGATCCTAAAAATTTTTTTAGTGAAATTTGAGGAGAGAAGAGTCAAAACTTCAACGTCAGGAGACCTCACCAGAGCGACGAAGGGACTGAGGAGTAAAAAGAATCCTACTCTCCGATATATATAATCCTAAGACTCAAACCATTTTTGCTCTAGACTCAACAACGCCAGCGATTCGATCAAGCAGGGGGCTCCTAAGTCGGGGATGGCTCTGATTACCAACTTGTAACGCCCACGATGCGGCTATATCTCCCACGTGTCGAGGCACGACTTAGAGGCATAACCGCATTGTGGTTTTGTCGCAAGAAGGGTCATCTTCACACAATCCCATGTAATGAACAAGAATAGGATAAAGAGTTGGCTTACAATCGCCACTTCACACAATACATAAATAAATCATACATCAATCAGAGTACACACATAGGTCCGACTACGGATCCAAAATAAAAGAAGACAACCCAACTGCTAGATCCCTGATCGTCCCAACTGGGCTCCACTACTGATCAACAGGAAAAGAAACATAGTAACGACCAAGGTCCTCGTCGAACTCCCACTTGAGCTCGGTTGCGTCACCTGCACTGGTTTCCTCGGCACCTGCAACTGTTTGGAAGTATCTGTGAGTCACGAGGAATCAGCAATCTCACACCCGCGAGATCAAGACTATTTAAGCTTAAAGGAAAGAATGGGGTAATGAGGTGGAGCTGCAGCAAGCACTAAGCATATATGGTGGCTAACATACGCAAAAGAGAGCGAGAAGAGAAGCAATGGAACGGTCGTGAACTAGCAATGATCAAGAAGTGATCCTGAACCTCTACTTACGTCAAACATAACCCAGAAACCGTGTTCACTTCCCGGACTCCGCCGAGAAGAGACCATCACGGCTACACACGCGGTTGATGCATTTTAATTAAGGTCAAGTGTCAAGTTCTCTACAACCGGATATTAACAAATTCCCATCTGCCACATAACCGCGGGCACGGCTTCCGAAAGATAATACCCTGCAGGAGTGTCCCAACTTAGCCCATTATAAGCTCTCACGGTCAACGAAGGATTTTCCTTCTCCCAGGTAGACCCGATCAGTCTCGGAATCCCGGTTACAAGACATTTCGACAATGGTAAAACAAGACCAGCAAAGCCGCCCAGATGTGCCGACAAATCCCGATAGGAGCTGCACATATCTCGTTCTCAGGGCACACCGGATTGTCCAAGCTTCCGGTAGGCCAGCCCAGAGTTGCCCCTGGTGGCCACCGGCGACTGACAGGTTGGACCAACTGTCACGACCGGTTTTTCAATAAAATAATTATTGACAGACCAATCCCTTTTACGGACCAGTAAGGAAGAATTCCTTCTCACTGGTAGACAATATCTTGGTCACAGAAGAAAAATACCAGGAGTACTAAATATAATACAAGGTTGAGCGGAGACTGCCCAACAATTTATTACATGCACGCCGGTAAAACAAGACGGCGGATAGGGTGGCATACTACTAACTCACGATAATAACGGTGGTGGAAATATCACCGCGAAGCGAGTGATATGACTCCTGAAGACTACAGCTCTTCGAGCGTCGGAGTGAGGCTCGAGGAGACTTATTGCGGGTGGCGGAAGCGTATATAATACAAGTGACCAATATCCGGGATCGCGCAGGACTGACTGGGACTCCTCTAGGCGTCGGACGCGCTATCAAACTCTTCATCCAAGAGATCGCCTTCGTCAACATCTGGCCAAATCAACAAGCCAGGTGAGTACTATGAAAGTACTCGCAAGACAGTTCGGACATAAGATATAACAAATGTAAACATGAAGCATATGAAAAATTTATCCAGTGCGTTCAGACATAGAGATAATAAATACTGGGTGCCAAGCGAGGGTCTGAATGACGCCTCGAGCGGAAACTGCAGAATAGTAATACTGGTGCCAAACGAGGGTCTGAATGACTCCTCGAGAGGAAACTGCGAGAATAATAATGCTGGTGCCAAACGAGGGTCTGAATGACTCCTCGAGAGGAAACTGCGAGAATAATAATGCTGGTGCCAAACGAGGGTCTGAATGACTCCTCAAGAGGAAACTGCGAGAATAATAATGCTGGTGCCAAACGAGGGTCTGAATGACTCCTCGAGAGGAAACTGCGAGAATAATAATGCCACAGTCGGGCGTCGGGGCGACACCACATAAAGGGCTTATAACAGAAAATAAAGGCAGTGCGTGCCACAGTTGGACGTCTGAGCGACATCACATAAAGGGCTTATATTTAAAGTAAGAAACAAAAGACACGCCGCAGTCGGACGCCTGAGCGATGTCACATAAAGGGCTTATATTGCAGTTCAATAATTTAATAGTTCGGGAACATAAATTATCACAAGTACGAGACGAATAAAAATTTAGTCCATCCACAGGAATAATAATTAAACTGGATTTACCACTTGAGCTTGTTCACCGGGGACAAGTTTTCCACGCGGATAGATATGGATATACTGATTACACTACTTGATCATGGATACGATGACTTGGAAGGAATTGACTCTGCAGAGTTTGTACTTAACCACAGCCAACGGATTTCAGTAGTCACGGGGACTAGTTCCGTCTACGGTGTTTTGGAAGAAACACGTCTAACCACTACACACCCAATTCAACCTTCCGAAGCCAGGGATCACCCTCGGCAACGTTCAAGAAAAACCTTGAGACGGGGAGGCTACAACCTCGCGTAGCATGGGATCAAATTTCTATACGCGCGCTCTAAGGGGGTGCCCCCCCTCTTGGTCCCAACCGGAAACACCCATGCCCCCTGACCGGATGACTGGCTTTAATCCTGGGCCAAGGTACCATCATCCCGGCCTCTCTGTTTGGTGTGTACACGGAAAGAGGTTACCAACTTACTAAACCGCATCCTGGCAAATGAAACATGTGGTAGCACGGAAGGGGGAAAGAACGATAACGTGACTCCATCCACGTTAACGTTGGAGAAAGTCGGATGACGCAAGGCTGGTATGCTACAACAGTACCACCTTGCTGCCCTTCATGTCACCACATGATTAGGCCATCTCTCATCAGAGATCATCGCAACTTTGGAACATGCGGGGAAAAGAACAATAACGTGACTCCGTCCACGTTAACGTCGGAGAAAGTCGGATGACGCAAGGCTGGTATGCTACAACACTACCACCTTGCTGCCCTTCATGTCACCACATGATTAGGCCATCTCTCATCAGAGATCATCGCAACTTTGGAACACGCGGGTAGTTACCTTAGAAGCAACGAGGTATTTACCGACACCCATATGCCACGCACAAACTTTCAAGCAAACATGCAAAACACTTATCATATCAAATGTTCAAACATGCTTGCCTGGTTTGGAGAAGTCGGAGTCTAGCTCGGCAAAGTTCGCGGCTCCGTCACCTCTTCCGGAACCTACGGCAATCACGAAAAACGGGTACTAACGTGAAAACCAATGGGTGCACAGAAACTTCTCCAAATATTTTTCAAATAAATCCCATAAAAAACTAGACAAAATTTGAAGATTGTCAGAAAAAGAATCACTCAAAAATCCCTTTTTATTAAAAAGTTATAAAGGTTTCTGTCCAGGGACTTATCTGTAATGAAACAGAAAAGTTCCAGGGTTTTAACTGAGAAAACAGAAAACGGTTCGATCGGAAATGCGCAAGCTCAAGAGGGAAAGCGTATTTGCCCGAAGGCGCCAACAGAAAACGGTTCGAGGGAGAATATAACAGAGGCTGACATGCGGGGTCCACATGTCAGGTTTGAAAAGCTCGCCGGCGCCCGAAGACTGCGGTGGACGCCGGCGTCGAACCACGGCGAGTTAGGAGGATCGAAGGGTACCAAGAGCTTCAGCGTGTTCTTCCGCGTCGGTGGGTGGTGGACTCGACCAACGGGGAGCACCACGTCGACGGCGACACTATCTCCGGCGGACGGCGGCTCGGGTGATGGTGGGGAACTCCGGTGGAGGGCTGCAAACTTTGAATTGAAGCGCGGGTCAGAGGGAGGGATGCATAGTGAAGCTACTGGCAAGAGAAGGGAGGCGGAGGTGCACACACGGGGGCGAATCGAGCTGGATCCCGTGGCGGGTTGCGGCGGCCGGAGTCGAGGAAGGAGACCTCCTCGGGGCTCTTCCAGTGGCTAGGCGTGCTCTAGGTGGAGTGCAGGGATGGTGGGTGCTCGAGTTGAAGCTCGGGGCCTCTATTTATAGGCGGATCGACGGGGTGGCCGTGAACGGAGAATCTCCGGCGAGCGATTACGGCGATGCAGTGGATTGGCAGGAGGTTTGAGTGGCCAGGCAGCATCAGTGGAGGTTACTGGTGTCATTCCACAGCTAAACAGAGTTGGTCTTGGCGTAATGGTGTCGGTCCACGGTGAGATGGCCGCACGGGCTCGACGGCGGCAGAGAGCGCGCTCCGCGCCCTGCGGTTCACGACGAGAGCGGCAGCGTGTTCGGGGGAGTGGAAGGCCACGCGGCGAGCTCCGGTGGCTTGGGCGGCGCTGGGTGGCGCCGTCAGCGCCGTGCCTCCCGCGGGCGGCCGCAAAGCCGCCGCTGGCGTCGGTCACGGGGCGGCGCACCTTCTGCTGCTCGTCGCCGACGTCCACAAGGTGCCAGGCGTTCGTGCGGTGCAGGAACAAGGGGGAGGGGACGAGGGGCAAGGCGACACAGTGGCACTGGTGAGATCGACGTCGGGTTCTGAAGAAAACGACAGTGCACTGCAATGTTCTCTTAACTTAACTGAAACTTGACATTGACAATGCACTGCAGGTGTTCGACAGAAAGATTTGGCTATGAGATAAATTTTTCTGGGGCTGTAACTTGGTGAGGTGACCACTCAATGCACCCAGAGGCTGCCTGATTTTACTTGGAATTTTTGGAGAAGGATTTGAATGAATTTCACCAAATTTGACAAATCTGGTCCAAACTTGCAGCAAGTGTAGTTTGAAAAATTTGAACTGAAGACCAGTGGATCTTCATGGATCTTGGTTGAGGGTTCAAAGGACTAGGGAGGAGAGTTGGTTTGGGGGCAAAAATCAAAACAGAAAGTAGAGTTCCTTTGTAAATCACCAATGGATAGAATAGAAGACAGAAATTTATTTGAATAAGATTTAAATGGAAAATAAACATAGGGGAGGTTCAACTTGCTGGATTAGATGCCAAACATGATCCAAAGATGAGGGGAGGGTTAGGAGAGAGTATTTGCACTAAGGCCATGGCAAGAGGGAAATGTTGAAAGTGGTAAAGGATTATTCCAAAAGCCATAGTGCAAATTTCAAAGAGATTATCAAAAGGCATTTTCCCAAGTGAAAAGTATTTTGTCTTGAGTCCAAATGAAAAGCAAGAACCTCCAAGACCAAAGACAGATCTTGGGTGAATCCAAATAAAACTTTTGCCATAAAAAATATTTGAAAGGGAGAGTTCTTTTGAAAAAAAAATTAATCACCTCCCTCAAATCAAATAAAAATCTTTTGAAAAATCCAAATAAAAACTTGGGTGTCACACCAACACTCAGAGGAGCACTGGCCCGGGGGTTTAAAATAAAGATGACCCTTCAGTCTGCAGAACCCAAGGGAAAAAGGCTTAGGTAGGCAAATGGTAAAACCAAGGTTGGGCCTTGCTCGAGGAGTTTTATTCAAAGCGAACTGTCAAGGGGGTCCCATAAATCACCCAACCGCGTAAGGAACGCAAAATCAAGGAACATAACACCGGTATGACGGAAACTAGGGCGGCAAGAGTGGAACAAAACACCAGGCATAAGGCCGAGCCTTCCACCCTTTACCAAATATATAGATGCATTAATAATATAAGAGATATTGTGATATCCCAACATAAATAGAATCCAACATGGAGCAATCTTCAACTTCACCTGCAACTAACAACGCTATAAGAGGGGCTGAGCAAAGCGGTAACATAGCCAAACAACGGTTTGCTAGGAAGGTGACAAAGGTTAGAGGTTCATGGCAATTTGGGAGGCTTGAAGAGCAAGTGAATAGGTAACGCGGCATAGCAATAGAGCGAACAACTAGCAAGCAAAGATAGAAGTGATTTCGAGGGTATGGTCATCTTGCCTGAGATCCCGCTAGGAAGAAGAACGAGTCCATGAAGAAGACAAACGGATGTAGTCGAACGAATCCTCACAACTCCGGAAAGAAACTGAAGCTGACGGGAGAAGCAACCCGGAAAGAAACAAACAACATAGTAAACAACCACCACATACACATGGCATGATGCACAATCAAGTATGATGCATGTCCGGTTTAATGAGCATGGCATGGCAAAGTGCAACAAACAACACTACAAATTAAGTGGAGCTCAATATGCAACGAGTTGCATATTGACGAAACACCACATTTAATTATTTAGTTCACTCTTGTTTAAGTAACCAACAATATTAAATGTTGTTAACCATGGCAAGGGGTGAAGCATAATTAAACAACCTTTCTAGGCACGTTTAAAAGAGGCCGGAAATAACAAACGACAATACCGAAAAATCCCCATATGTCGATTAGCATTTTAATGCAAACATCAATTTTAGACATTTTAATGTTGTTATCATGATGTGGATGACAATGCAAGTTTTAAGCAATTTTATAAAACGTGGACATGAGCATGTTATGAAGCATTTGTTACCATGGTGGAACGAAAAGGGTGCCACGGCAACGATAACGAAAATGATGCCACGGCAACATATCGGTTCCGATAACTCGTTGAGCGACCGGTGCAAACGAAGATGTGGATGTGCGGAACATGCAAAAGATGGTGGGGTGATCCCGGTTACCGGGTGTCCCACAAGACGGTGGCAAGGAACCGAGGAACGCGCAAGTGACAACTGGGACACGGTTCGAACACGAGCAACTCATACATCACAATCATTCGTTCACGGGCGTCGTCTCGGCGGTTATACCTTCGAAGCGTGCATTTTCAGAGTGGCTTGGGTTCGACGGTAGTGGGAGTAGTTGTTCACGGGTCGCCGAGGGAAGTAGTGGTACACACGAAGGTAGTCGAACTTGACGGTTCCGTTACACGGGTCTTCGGCGACGGTAGTCGTTCACGTTCATAGTCGCACAAGTTTCCGTAGATGTTCGGGGTCACGGCGAGGGACTCGGCGTTTCGGTGCGGTGTAGAGGAAGTAGACGTTCTCGAAACTCGTAGTGGAAGTAGTGGTACACGGTCGTCGTGGTACTTGGCGAGTCCGCGTAGTCGTAGACGTTCCAAGGTACTAGTTGTTACATGTAGCAGAACTTGAGGTGCTCCCGTAGCAGAACTTGAGGTGCTCATGTAGCAGAACTTGAGGCGCAGTGGTGGCGTGCTTGAGCAAAACCAACGGGGACAGGGCACCGGAGGAGGATCATCGACGGTTTGGCGAGGCGAAGCAGAGGGCCGTGGGTGCTGGGATTTGGCGATGCAGAAGACCACGGCAGCGGCGGCTACTGGAACGGTGACGAGGAACGGAAGGCGGCAGCGACGAGAGGAGGCAGGCGCAGCGACGGGGAGGTAGTAGAGGCGCTGGTCGCGGAGGTCGATGGAGAGGGCTTGGCGCGGCGGGGACGAACTCGTGGGGCTCCGACGAGTGGTGCGGAGGTAGAGGCGCGGGGCGGAGGAGCTTGGGCGCGGGACGGCGGCCGTTGCCAGAGGCGGGGAGGCCGGCTCGAGGAACTCCTCTCCTCGGGCGCTCGGTGATAGGGGGTCTCGATGCGCGGTGGAGTTTCCGGTGGTCGCAGCGCGCGACGAGGAGAAGCAGGAGAAGAGGCAGCGGTGAGGAAGTTCGCGAGGGCCATGGCGAGGAGAGGTGGACTTGACGCGAGCTCTCGACGACGGGGCGTGGTGTAGGGGAGGCAGACGAGGTCCCGGACGGCAGCCGGGGGTGGATCCGGGCGGCGGCTGCGCGACGAGCTTGAAGATGACGACGGCTGCGGCGCGGGGCGACGCTCGAGGGTGGCCGGAGCCAGGCGGCATCGCCATGGGAGCAGCTCGGTCGAGCACGAGCTCGAGACGGGAGGAGGCGCACGAGGCGCAGGCGAAGACGAAGGAAGAAGATAGAGGGCGGCCGACGACAAACTTCGCGCTGGTTGCCGGCGACAGGAAGGCGGAGCGCTGGCGCGATGCGTGTGTGCGTGTGTGTGGCGGCGCTGTGGGAGGACGAGAGGGAGAGGGTGAATGCCGATCGGGAGGGCTAGGGTTAAGGAGCAGGGGCTGGTTGGCCTCGGTGCAAATGGGCCTTGGGCCAAATGGAGCGGCTGGCTGCTGGACTCCCTTCTCTCTCACACTCTAAAGAAAATAAAACAAAACAGCGATAAGAAAAGAAAAGAAAGAGAGGTTAGGGGAAGAAGTTGGGCACGCGGATAATTTTCCCGGACTCACCAAAATGTGCTTGTTCCGAGAAAATAGAAAAGGCCATGATTGAAAGATTTAAATTCAAACTCATTTGATTTAAATTCAAATGATTTGAATAGGAAGTGAGGGTTGGGAAGGTCCAAAAATGTTCGGATTTTTGGTGGAGCTCCGGAATAGATGAAAAAATATAATGCAAGGTTGGAGACCAAGAATTAAAATAACAAAGGCATTGGGATATTTGCAAGT
This sequence comes from Triticum aestivum, assembly GCF_018294505.1. Taxonomy (NCBI): domain Eukaryota; kingdom Viridiplantae; phylum Streptophyta; class Magnoliopsida; order Poales; family Poaceae; genus Triticum; species Triticum aestivum. Next base: position 281,333,269 of record NC_057808.1, read on the forward strand.
GTGTTCCGGTTGATTCCAAACTAATGGAATATTTATAATATAGCTCCCTAATATTGGGAGGATATGTTCTAAAGAGAAGTCACCCTTCCCTCGATTTAAATAGATCGAAGATCCATGCAATTTATTTAGTTGAGTTTTAAAAATTAATGACATGATGGCATGATGACATGATGCAATGCAAAAATAAAAGAGCAAGCACCAAAAGGAACACACGGCGATCACGAAATAAGGAAGTCTTCTGAAGCGTCGGTCTCGGGGTCTTACAACCAGCTACATCTTCGCATGCAAGGAAGTGCGTCCGGGCAAAAAAAAGACGATTCGCCCCCTGACTGCTGGGACCCACCAGCTACATCTTCGCACGCAAGGAAGTGCCTGACAGTCGGGACCCACCTGGTCAAAGCGTACGTAGCGTTGTCATTCTGGTCGCGAACGTGTACGTACATGTATACTGGTGGATGTAGAGGCGCGCACGTGTCGTAGTAGAGGCGCGCACATAGCATGTACACGTACGTACAGCGGCCAGGGTGCAAGAAAGTAAATACGGCCACGTACGTACATACGGGCGGGGTCTCGAACGCCTACTCGCGCTACGTACGGCCAGGGCTCGTGTACATGGCTGGGTCGAAACGGAGAAACTGCGTCGTCGTCGTGTTCATGGGGAGCCAACCGGCGATGCGCGTTTTTCTCGTACATACACGCACGTGGGTGCGAGGCGTTGGGCTCTAACTGAACCCGAGCGAGGTGTTGGGCTCTAACTGAACCCGAGCGATTGCCTTGCAGGCTACGCGTTACTGAACCCGAGCGATCGGTCGATGGCTGTTAACTGAACCCGATCGAGCGATTCCTTCCCTACTGCTGCTAACTGAAGCCGATCGATGCTACCTCTGGATGAACAGTGAGCGTTGCTGGGGGGGGTTGGATGAACAGTTCCCGGTGGGGGTGGATGAACAGGACCCCGTGGTAAAACGCGAGCCACCGTAATCGGGAACACCCCGATATTTTCCTCGCCCTCGCTTCTACCATGGTTTTTTCCGTCATGGGTGGCCCAAAGAATGTCATGCAACTGCGTCTCCGGCCCGCCCAGGACGAAAAGCCCATTTTCTGTCATGATTTTTTGTAATAGAAGTAGGAGCCCACCACATCTATGATGATACCAGGTTTTGTCACAATTATCGTCATAGAAGTGTCATAAGTATGACAGAAAAAAAATTCGTTCGGCCCAAAATGTCACGGATGTGTCTTTTTTTTTGTAGTGCATAGCCAGAAACCCTAATCAGTTCGGTCTCACCGATAGGGATCGCGGTCTCACCGAGATGGGATTGCAAACTCTCTGTTTCCCTTCATAACGTTTTGGTCCAACCGAGATGAGCGATCGGTCCCACCGAGTTTGCAATGCAAACTCTCTGTATCCTTTTCGTAACGTTTCGGTCACACTGAAATGAGCGATCGGTCCCACCGAGTTTGCTTGACCAACTCTCTGCTTGCTCATTACCAAAATCGGTCTCACTGAGTTTGTGTAATCGGTCAAACCGAGTTGAGGTTTTTACCCTAACCCTATCACATCGGTCCCACCGAGTTGATCATGTCAGTCCCACTGAAAAGCCTAACGTTCACATTTTGAACTGAATCGGTCTGACCGAGTTTCACTATTCGGTCCCACCGAGTTTGGTAAATTGTGTGTAACGGTTAGATTTTGTGTGGAGGCTATATATACCCCTCCACCCTTCCTCCATTCGTGGAGAGAGCCATCAGAACATGTCTACACTTCCAGCATTTATTTTCTGAGAGAGAACCACCTACTCATGTGTTGAGACCAAGACATTCCAATCCAACTACAAGAATCTTGATCTCTAGCCTTCCCCAAGTTGCTTTCCACTCAAATCATCTTTCCACCATATCCAAATCTATGAGAGAGAGTTGAGTGTTGGGAAGACTATCATTTGAAGCACAAGAGCAAGGAGTTCATCATCAACACACCATTACCTTTTGGAGAGTGGTGTCTCCTAGATTGGTTAGTTGTCACTTGGGAGCCTATGTCAAGATTGTGGAGTTGAACCAAGGAGTTTGTATGGGCAAGGAGATCGCCTACTTCATGAAGATCTACCCTAGTGAGGCAAGTCCTTCATGGGCGATGGCCATGGTGGGATAGACAAGGTTGCTTCTTCGTGGACCCTTTGTGGGTGGAGCCCTCCATGGACTAGGGCAACCATTACCCTTCGTGGGTTGAAGTCTCCACCAACGTGGATGTACGATAGCACCACCTATCGGAACCACGCCAAAAATCTCCATGTCTCCAATTGCGTTTGCACACTCCAATCCCATCCCTTTACTTTCTTGCAACTTGCATTCTTTACTTTCCTCTGCTCATATACTCTTGCCATGCTTGCTTGAAATGTATTGTGAATGTTTAAACTTGTGCTAAAACTCCACCTTAACTTGAAGAATATAAAAATTGCTACTTTTCTATGTTGAGGGTCTAATCACCCCCCTCTAGACACCTCTTCTCGATCCTTTCAAAGAGCCTAAGCTTGGGGATGCCCATGGCATCCCAAGCTATTATCCAAAGGGAAGCAAGCAACTAAGCTTGGGGATGCACCGAGTGGCATCCCCTCTTTCTTCTAACGACCATCGGTATTTTACTCGAAGCTATATTTTTATTCGTCACATACTATGAGTTTTTCTTGGAGCGTCTTGTATGATTTGATTCTTTGCTTGTTTTGCTTTTTGTTTTGAGTCTTGAATCCTTGCTGGACACACTTGTTTGACAGAGCCAAAATTATGCCATGACTTGTAAGAATTGATCTCTATGCTTCACTTAATTTTTATGAGCTATGGAATTGCTCTAGTGCTTCACTTATATCTTTTGGAGCACGGTGTGCTTTAGTAAATTTTTAAGAAATTCTCTCTTGCTTCACTTAAATCAATTTGAGAGAAATAAATATTATGCTCATGATATTCGCTTATATTTTTTGAGATTATAAAAAGCAACACATGAAAATTAGTCCCAAAGTGATAGATATCCAAGAAGGATATAATAAAATCTTTCATGAAGATCATTGGACAAAATAAACTTGATTCCTTGTAATAGTTTTGAGATATGATGATGTGATATGTGAGTTATGTTGATGAGTAATTATGCTTTAGTAGGAATATTGGTGTTAAGGTTTGTGATTCCCTATGCAAGCACGAAAGTCAATAGTTGTGCAATGAAATTACATCCTACTTGTGGTGCATTATTCGGTGCTAATTATGCTTAATGCTCGCTAATGAGATTATTCGTTTCTTGGTTGGTCGCTTCTCAATCTTTTGCTAGCCTTCATTTTGCACTAAGTATGATCTCTACTTGTGCATCCAAAACCCTTTAAAACCAGTTTTGCCATATGAGTCCACTATATCTACCTGTATGCGGTATTATTTTGCCGTTCTAAGCAAATTTGTATGTGCCATCTCTAATTTTCAAAATAAATTTCCCTTTTGTGTGTTCGTACCGCTCGTGAGGCGGTGAGGGGTGGCTAATATTTTCCATGCTAGATGTGTTATTTTCACGATGGGTGTTTATTCACTTGTCATTGCACGAGAGTAAGGCAAAGGTATTAGGTGAAAGGATCGATATAGTTGACTAGAGGGGGGGTGGATAGGCAACTAACAATTTTTAGCTTTTCTTTACCAATTTAAACTTTGCATCAAAGTAGGTTGTCTAGACATGCAACTAGGTGAGCAACCTATATGATGCAACAACAACAAGCACACAAGCAAGCAAGGGAAATAACACAAATAAGCTTGCACAAGTAAAGGCACGAGATAACCAAGAGTGGAGCCGGTGAAGACGAGGATGTGTAACCGAAGTTCCTTCCTTTTGAGGGGAATTACGTCTCCGTTGGAGCATTGTGGAGGCACAATGCTCCCAAAGAATCCACTAGGGCCACCGTATTCTCCTCACGCCCTCACACAATGCGAGATGTCGTGATTCCACTATTGGTGCCCTTGGAGGCGGCGGCCGGACATTTACAAACAAGGTTGGGGCAATGTCCACAACTTAATTGGAGGCTCCCAATGACACCACGAAGCTTCACCACAATGCAATATGGCTCTGCGGTGACCTCAACCGTCTAGGGTGCTCAAACACCCAAGAGTAACAAGATCCACAAGGGATTAGTGGGGGAATCAGATTTCTCTTGGTGGAAGTGTAGATCGGGGCCTTCTCAACCAATCCCTAGAAAATCAACAAGTTTGATTGGCTAGGGAGAGAGATCGGGCGAAAATGGACCTTGGAGCAACAATGGAGCTTGGGGACGGAAGAGATGGTCAACTCAGAGAAGAAGACACCCCTTATATAGTGGAAGAACAAATCCAACCGTTATCCACCAACTCAGCCTGCGTAGCACGGTACTACCGCGCAAGGGACGTGGTACTACCGCAAAGGCACGCGGTACTACCGCCCGGCAGCAGAAATCAAAACCGCCCAGATGTAGTGAAGCAGAGGGCGATAGAACCGCTGGCGCGGTACTACCCCTCCCCCTTGCGGTACTACCGCAAGGTAGGGATAGTCTAGATTCTGAGAAGGCGCGGACATATAAAAATATATCCGTGGCAACTTCCACTGAGTTGGGATCTATGCAAAAATCCGACACGGTAGTACTACAGGCCAGGAGCGGTACTACCGCGCGGGGCGCGGATGTAAAAAATTACATCTGCTCCTACTGCCGCGCATGCAGCTGAGCCTGGCCAGAGCGCACGGTACTACCGCGTAGGGCGTGGACGTAAAAAATTGCATCCGCCCCTACTACCGCAAGAGCAGCAGCGCCTGGCCTGAGGCCACAGTACTACCTCTCCGAGGAAGCGGTACTACCGTGGGCACTTGCGGTAATACCGCGCCAGAGGCCGGTACTACCGCAAGGGCCTGCGGTACTACCGCTCCTAGGAGCAGTACTACCGCATGCCTCAGTTCAGCAATTACGACCTTTTGCATAGACAAGAGAAGACGATGGATGCTCCAAAGTGCCAAAGGAAAGGCGGTGCAAAGGAGTAGACGTGTACGTGATGATTCCACCCAAACCTTTCCAAAGCAGACCCCTCTTAATAGTACGGCTGTCCTACGACTCAAATCCACCGAAAAGAAACATAGAGAAAACGTCGTCTTCAATAGTCTTCGAGGGGCACCAAATCGTCTTGTGCCTAGTCATGATATATCTGAAATACTCAATGCACGCGATTAGTCCGCAAAAGCATTGTAATCAATCACCAAAACAACTAAGGGATAAGTATGCCTTACAATCTCCCCCTTTTTGGTGGATTGATGACAATACGGGATTTGCACAAAGGGAGAAAACATAGAACATGAGCAAACCCCACATCTCTAAAATATAGACGAGCTCCCCCTAGATGTGTGCTATCTGGAAAAGTGCTTTGGACTGTACGGCACACATACTAAGATCAACACTCCCCCTATGTTTTATAGACAAGGCATATCTTGCAACCATAAGGCTAATACTAAGCAAGATAGTAAATATGAGCATAATGTAAATAGCACAAGATAGATAAGCTCAATAAGGTACTATAGAGTGCATATGTCTTACACCATATGATAGAGAAGTCTCACACGCACAAACCAAACCAAAGCAAACAAGGTTCAACGGAACGAAAGCAAGCGAAACAAACACGACACGACACAAGACTCGCAAATCCTACAGTCTCTCCCCCTTTGGCATCGAGACGCCAAAAAGGCAGAGAGGACACCTACAACACAAGTGGTGGCTCAAGCGGAGTAGTCACTCGCACGCTCTCCGTCGGACTCAGCAGTGGGAATGGGCTTCTCCTTAGAATCAGTCCACTTGTAGCCTTGTTTTGCCATCCACTCAGCCTCTGGAGTGATGTGCTTCTCGGAGCCGCTGGAAATGTCCTCTCCAAAAACCTTCATGATCTTCTTGTCGCGGCGGCGACTCTCCTTGGAGGCAACGTGAGTCCGGTACTGTCCCTTTGCTTGCATGCAGAACAAGGCCTTCATCTTGGCCTTCAGCTTCTTAGCCCATGAGGGCTCAGAAGAGGGAGGAGGATACCCAGCAGAGCTGTCCTCATCTGCGTCCTCCTCCTCAATCTCCTCCTCATCAACATCCATCCTAGCAGCCTCAGCCTCAGCACGAGTAGTAGTGTTGGCCCACTGGGTCTTGACTCGGAGCTTGATGGACTCATGACGAGTCCATTCAGGAGCAAGAAACTCATCACCGGGAAAAAACTTCTCCCAAATCTTCGAGATGAACAGAAATAGGTAAGGTCCATAGATGGGTACCTTGCAGTTGAACACCGCGAACCGAAGCTCGCACCACATGATATGTGAGACATCACGTGGTTGCGTCTGAGAAATGCACGCCTCCTCACAAAGGAGCATCATGTCCACAAGATAGGCATGCACCTTGTCCTTGTCACCAATGCGGGGAAAGAGGGAGTTGCAGAAGATGCGATGCATGATGTCCAGGAATGAGTTCCGCACCCACGTCTTCTTGCCACTGGGAAGCAACTTCTCAACATAATACTGCTGCAGCTTGTTCTTGTTAGCTGACTCAGAGTTGGCATGAGGGCGAACAGCAACAGGCGTGTTGAGCCCCTCATCAGGTACGTGGAGCAAATCCATGAAGTCCTTCCATGTAGCAGTCAACTGACGTCCATTGGTCATCCAGGTCATCCTTCGTTCCTCATCAGTGTGAAAGTGAACCGAAGCAAAGAACTAGGCCACAAGCTCGGGATCAAAGTCCAGGTGGAAAGAGATCACATCCTCGATGGCAAACTGCTCCACGAGATCCAAGGCCTCACCAAAGTAGGCACGGTGCTTATCATCCCTCATGTGATTCATGTCAATCCAGTGCACGTCCACATATATGTTCTGCTTGCCCTTGATCACATCCAGATAAATGAGATTCTGTTGCTTGGTCCAGAACGGGTCATTCCCTCTGAAGTTGGCACGAGGATTCACATAGGGGTTGATCTTCCTTCGAGTGATAAACTCAGCCAGTGGTATCTCATCCATGCCCATGGAGGGCTCCTTGTTCTTGGTGGCGATGGTCTTGGTCCTGCGTTGTGGGGCATTGGAGCCCTCCGGAGCTTTGTCTTGGTTGCGCAGATGCTTGGAGCCCGTGTCACAGCTGGGATTGGAACGGCGAGCAGGGGCACCGGAGCCACCACCTAAGACACAAAACACAAAACACGCACGAGAAGCGAGAAAGATCAATGCAAAGACCACAGCAAAACAGGTGAAACAAGTAGAAGGCGCACTTGGTAATTGCCATGAGGGAGATTTGAAAACAACGGTAGTACCGCTTGGCCGCGCGGTACTAAAATTTTAGTGCTGCTCCTAGTCATGGTAGTACCGCGCGGTGGCACGGTAGTACCGGGTCTTGGAGCGGCAGTAGAATTTTAGTGCCGCGTCTCGCGCGGTAGTACCGCTCCTAGGAGCGGTAGTACCGTACGAGCGGTAGTACCGCACAGGAGATACGGTAGTACCGCACGGTTTCAGATCCGAATCCGCCACTGGATCTAAGCACAACCGTGACAACAAAGCGGTACTACGGTCGATCAAATCTACCACGGGGCAATATATCAGGTACAATCTCTACGCATTACTAATCTCCTACATGCGACTCTTGCAAAGATTTGGCCTAAAATCTCAAGAACAACATGCATCTCCCCAAAAACCTAGAAACGAAAGAACGAACCAAAGAGAGAGGGATTTGGGGAGAAACCTTGTTCCATGGCAAGAGAGAGTGGTGGGGAACGATCCCACCAGATGGAATCCGAGGAGAGCTGCCGGTGACGGAGATCCGGCGAGGGTCTCCGGTGCCGTTCTTGAGCGCGAGAGAGAGATGGCGTGGGGAGAAACAGATGAATGGGTATGGGGGAGTTGGAACTCTCCCTGCCCCCTCTTAACCCCCACGTGCCCTCGACAGCGCGGTAGTACCGCGTGTCATCATGGTAGTACCGCCTGGGCGGAAGTACCGCACCGTGGACGGTAGTACCGCTCCCCCAGGCGGCAGTAAAAAATTACTGCCGCGCTGGGTGCGGAAGTACCGTGCGCTGCTCTCGCAGTAGTACCGTGGCAAGCCGCGGTAGTACCGTGTGCTCAAGAGGATCTAACTTTCAAGAAAAAAGAAAACAAAAGGCCTTTGCATAGCAACCTTCAAGCGAACGGACACACCGAAACGCTGACACACGAGACAACACACCCAAGCTCGACACGACAAAGGAAGACAAGAGACAACAAGGACTAAAACACTCAACACAACCTCTCCAAAGAGAGGGCGGTGGCTGGAGCCACCTATGTTTGAGTCAATTGGTATGGCACCGCGAAGAATTATCATTGGGCCCATGACCAAAACTCGTCTTTGAAGCACAAGTACCATCAACAATGGCTAATGTGAAAGAGTTGATCAATTTATGCATAATGGGGGGAGGGAGTGTTCATTGAGAGAACAACACTCCCCCTATGTCCATGCCTACACCTAAACAAGATAACAAGTTGAATATGGTGGGGTGTGCAAGGGTTCAAGCAACATTGCTCGAATCAGTAATATTTAGCTCATGCCTTAACTCACGAAATCTTGCTTCATCCAAGGGCTTCGTGAAAATATCTGCAAGGTTATCATGAGTGTTGACGTAGTTGAGCTCGATCTCCCCTCGCCTAATGTGATCCCGGATGAAGTGATACCGAATCTCAATATGCTTCGTCTTGAAGTGTTGCACCGGGTTGAGAGAAATCTTGATGGCACTTTCATTGTCACACCAAAGAGGCACTTTGTCACAAATGACACCGTAATCCTTTAAAGTTTGCCTCATCCATAGAAGTTGTGCACAACAACTACCGGCCGCCACATACTCCGCTTCGGTGGACGAGAGAGTCACACAACTTTGCTTCTTAGAAGACCAACTTACCAAAGAGCAACCAAGGAATTGGCACCCTCCGGAAGTGGACTTCCTATCCAATTTATCTCCCGCCCAATCCGAGTCCGAATAACCTACAAGCTTGAAGTTTGCTCCTCTTTGGTACCATAAGCCAAAGTTTGGGGTATGATCCAAATATCGAAAGATTCGCTTGACCGCCACAAAGTGGCTTTCCTTAGGTGCGGCTTGAAATAGTGCACAAATTCCCACACTCAACATGATATCCGGTCTAGATGCACAAAGGTAAAGCAAGGAGCCAATCATGGAGCGATATACCTTTTGATCCACCGCTTTACCATTGGGATCAATGTTAAGTTGGCACTTGGTGGGCATTGGAGTGGAAGCCGGCTTGACATCACTTAGCTTGAATCTCTTTAGCATGTCTTGAGTGTATTTGGCTTGGTTGATGAAGTTTCCTTCTCTTCTTTGTTTGACTTAGAATCCAAGGAGGAACTTCAACTCTCCCATCGAAGATATCTTGAACTTAGAGGTCATGAGAGCGGCAAATTCCTCATTGAAAGCTTTGTTAGGGGAACCAAAGATAATATCATCAACATATAGTTGGCACACAAACAACTCCCCTTTGACCTTCTTAGTAAAAAGAGTGGGGTCGATCTTCCCAACTTCAAATCCACGATCTTGCAACAACTCGGTAAGGTGGTCATACCACGCACGTGGGGCTTTTTTAAGGCCATAGAGTGCCTTATCGAGTTGATACACATGATCCGAGAAGTAGGGATCCTCGAACCCGGGGGGTTGTTTGACATATACCAACTCATTAATAGGACCATTAAGAAAAGCACTCTTCACATCCATTTGTTGCAACTTAAAGTTATGATGAGAAGCATAACCAATCAACAAACAAATGGATTCAACACGAGCAACGGGAGCAGAGGTTTCACCGTAGTCGATACCCTCGACTTGGGAGTAGCCTTGTGCTACCAATCTTGCCTTGTTGCGAACTATTGTCCCATGAGCATCTTGCTTGTTCTTGAATATCCACTTGGTTCCAATGACATTGTGGTTCCCCATTGGCCTTGGCACCAATCTCCACACCTTGTTGTGCTCGAAGTTGTTGAGTTCTTCATGCATGGCATTGAGCCAATCCGGATCTTCGAGCGCCTCATAGACCTTTTGGGGTTCAACACAAGAGACAAATGCGTGATGTTCACAATAGTTTGCCAATTGTCTACGAGTGCTTACCCCCTTTTGAATGCTTCCAAGCACATTCTTCATGAGATGACCCTTGGTGGAGAGCTTGGATGCAATCTTGGCGGCACGACGCTCTAATTCCTCCTCGGGGGTGAGTCGAGGAGTGGTCACTTGATCTTCTTGAGCGCCGTCTTGAGCTTGTTCTTGATCTTGAGGTTGCTCTTGATCTTGAACTTGCTCGGAGGAGAGAACTTGACCTTGGGCATCACTTGGTGATTCAACACCGTCTTGAGATTGATCTTTCCCTTGGTCTTGTTCATGAGGTTGAGGGCCTTCACTTTGTTCTTCGGAAGTGTGCGGGCCTTGGGTTGGTGATGGCTCCACTTGAGTGGAGCATTGTCCTTCTCCTTCGGCCACAAGGGATTCCTCAATGGGTAGGATAAGACCAACTCCCATTCTTCTTATGGCTTGAGGAGGAATTTCATCACCTACATCACAAGTGCCACTTTGCTCCACTTGGGAGTCGTTATTCTCATCAAAATCCACGTTACACGTCTCCTCAATAAGTCCCGTGGACTTATTGAGGACACGGTAAGCATGAGAGTTTGTAGCATAACCAACAAATATGCCCTCATAATCTCTAGCCTAAAATTTGGACAAACGAACCGAACACCCGAAAGTACTTGAGGTTAGGCTTGTTACCGGTGAGAATCTCATATGGAGTCTTGTTCAAGCCTTTGCGGGGATAGAGCCGATTGGATGCATGACACGCAGTGTTGATGGCTTTGGCCCAAAGGTTGTACGGGGACTTGAATTCCGCCATCATAGTCCTTGCCGCATCCATCAACGTCCGGTTCTTCCTCTCCGCTACACCATTTTGTTGAGGGGTGTATGGTGCGGAATATTGATGCTTCATCCCCTCATCACTAAGAAACTCATCCAAGGTGTAGTTTTTGAACTCGGTGCCGTTGTCACTTCTTATTGTCAAGGTCTTTGCATTGTGTTGTCGTTGGGCTTCATTTGCAAAGTCAATGACGGTTTGTTGGGTCTCGTTCTTCCTCTTGAAGAAATATACCCAAGTGTACCTTGAATAATCATCCACAATCACCAAGCAATACTTTCTACCCCCAAGACTATCAAAGGATGTAGGCCCAAAGAGATCCAAGTGAAGGAGCTCCAAAGGCCTCTTCGAGTAAATGATGGTCGTGGGAGGGTGAGCCTTTTCATGTAGCTTTCCTTCGATACAAACATTACAAGCACGATCTTTAGCAAAACTAACATTTGTTAGTCCATGAACATGGTCCCCCTTGAGAAGACTTTGCAAAGATCTCATATTGACATGGGCTAAACGGCGATGCCAAAGCCATCCCACGTCAACTTTAGCCATTAGGCATGTCGCGGTCTTAGTGGGTCGCTCTGAAAAGTTAATCACATAGAGACCGTTCTCGACATGCCCAACAAAGGCTACTTTAAGAGTCTTGCTCCACAAGAGGGCCACGATATCAACATCAAAGAAAGTGGCAAAGTCCATGAGTGCAAGTTGACGAACGGAAAGTAAATTGTATGCAAGGGACTCAACAAGCATGACCTTCTCGATCGTGAGATCATGAGAAATGACAACCTTGCCAAGTCCCAATACCTTAGAGGACGAGGCATCACCCCACTCGACATTGGTGGGCATAGATGGAATCTTGTGCACGTCCACCACCAAGTCCTTGCTTCCGGTCATATGATTTGTAGCTCCACTATCGAGCAACCATGATCCCCCACTAGAAGCAAACACCTACACGAGATCAATGCTTGGTTTTAGGTACCCATTTTGTAATGGGTCCTTTGATGTTAGTGACAAGGGTCTTAGGAACCCAGATAGACCATTCAATGTACTCATAAGGAGAACCAACAAATTTGGCATAAACATGCCCATCACTAGCACGGCACAACACATAAGAAGGGTTAAAGTCGCCGGCTTTGTTGGAAGGGGTGGCATTGCCCTTCTTGACACCACCACCCTTCACATTGTTCTTCTTCTCCTTGGAAGCACCCTCTCCCTCCTTCACAAAAGTTTGCTTGAGAGCAGGAGGTCGTTTGGTCTTGTCATTCTTCTTCTTGTTCTTGGACACGGGTGCGAACCCAATTCCTTCCTTGGCCACAACTTCCTTTTGATTGCTCAAAAGGTCATTGAGGTTCTTCTCACCTTGTATGCACGACACAAGGCCTTTCTCAAGTTGCTTCTTCAACTTTGCATTCTCCTCAACAAGATGCACATGCTCACAACATGGGCTAGTAGCATTTGCATTATCAATTAAGACCATATGAGGAAAGGTGGCTTTCTCCTTTGTTAGCTTTACTTGGAGTTGATCATGAGACTCTTTGAGGATAGCATGAGCACCCTTCAAGACCTTGTGAGCCTTGTCAAGTATATCAAACTCCTCTTTGAGTCTAGCAAGATCAACCCCAAGCTTGGCCTTCTTGGAGTTTAGCACACGAGATACAACAAGAGCATGATCAAGATCCTTCTTTAATTTGGCGTGGTCATCGTTGTATGACTCCTCAAGAGCCAAACGAAGACCTCGCTCTTCCTCAAGAGCATTGGAAAGATCCAAAATCTCATCGGCATAGTCACGACTATACCCTCCATCTTAGAGATGGTATCTTCGTGAGCCTCGATCATGTCATTGGCTTCACCAAGTTGTTCCAAGAGAGCAACGAAGTGCTTCTTGGATTTACCCTTGAGCTTACTCATAAAAGACTCAAATTCATTCTCCTCCACATTAGACCCCTCATGTTCATCAATGCAATCCGTCAAACAAGGATTATTAATGATGGTAGTTTTGATGTTGGGGGTTACCTTGTTGGTGGCTTTAGCCATGAGGCACTTGGTGGTGATGTTCTCATTGGGTGAGTCGAAGAGAGACACCCGTGGAGTTGTCGCAATGGCAGTGGAGGCCATGGCAACCGACTCACCGTCTTCATCATCATCATCATCATCCTCATTGTACTCTTCTTGTGCCACCAACCCCTTGGGAGGAGTCTTCTTGGTGAAGTTGCTCTTGTTGGGGAAAGACTTGGCCTTGTCCTTTCGGATGAGCTTGCCACCATTGTCTTCCCTCTTCATAAGGACATTCCGCAACAAAGTGGCTCACATTGCCACGATTATAGCAAGTCCTCACTCATTGCTTGACCTTCGCGGCACTTGAAGTTGAAGTTGGGCCTTGTGTTCTTCTTGCTCCAAAATTGCCTTGAAGCAAGAGCCATGTGTTCATGATAAGCATACTTAGTATCTTCGGGATTGATCTCCTCTTCTTCCTCTTCTTCCTCTTCTTCCACACTAACCTTGGCCTTCAAGGAAAGGTTGGGCTTCTTTGCTCTTTGAGAGCATAACACCGCATTGTCGGCGGTCTTGTCCAAGATGCTCATAGCCACAAACTCATCCAACACTTCACTTGAGGACAAGGTGTGGAAGTCCGGCCTTTGACGAATGACGGAGGACATGGCCTTGTGGTAAGGCATCATGGCCTTGAGGAATTTGCGCTTGATCCAATTGTCATCCATATCCTTGCTCCCATGATCTCGGAGTGAGACCGCGAGAGTAGTTAATCTCTGATAAAGCTCATGAGGTTCTTCATCTTCTTTCATTGCAAACTCATCGGCTTCATCTTGCACCACTTCATAGTTGGAGCGTTGAATGCTTGCGCTTCCCCGGTAGAGGGACACAACATGGCGCCATGCATCCTTGGCCGTGGTGAAGGGTCGGAGATGAGCAAGATCTTCCGGTGGAATTGCATCTTGGATGATGAAGAGAGCATTGTCATTGAATTGATTATCCATGGCTTCTCTAGGGGTGAAGTTGCTTCGGTCATGTGGATAAAAACCTTCTTCAATGATTCTCCAAAGGTTAGTATTAACATGGTTCAAATGACGCTTAAAACGATAAACCCAAGAATCAAAGTCCTCATTTTTCACAATCTTAGGGGGAGGACCGACATGATTCAAATGAGTGGAGGGAATCAGTCCACCATAGGTAAGTGGAGGTTCAACATGGGCAAAGATGCCGTTGCGTTTTTACCACTAGTAGAAGGAGCCTTTTCACTAGTAGCTTCCCCCTTGTCAGAGTTAGCATCCGTCACCTTGTTAGTGGGATCACCCACTTTCAACGATGCGGTGGATAGTTTAAGCCCTTCTAAGAATTTGTTAAACATGCTTTCAACCTCGGTCGTCATGGAGGTTTTCAATGTGTCCAAAGCAACATTGAATTCCTCACAAGAGACCATGGTTCCCCCATCGGCCGTAGATGAGATTGGATTCACACCGGAGTGCTCCTCACCACCGTCTACGGTGTCAACCATACTCTTCGGACGGCAAAGTCCTTAATAAAGAGACGAGGCTCTGATACCAATTGAAAGGATCGATATAGTTGACTAGAGGGGGGTTAATAGGCAACTAACAATTTTTAGCTTTTCATTACCAATTTAAACTTTGCATCAAAGTAGGTTGTCTAGACATGCAACTAGATGACAACCTATATGATGCAACAACAACAAGCACACAAGCAAGCAAGGGATATAACACAAATAAGCTTGCACAAGTAAAGGCACGAGATAACCAAGAGTGGAGCCAGTGAAGACGAGGATGTGTTACCGAAGTTCCTTCCTTTTGAGGGGAAGTACGTCTCCGTTGGAGCGGTGTGGAGGCACAATGCTCCCCAAGAAGCCACTAGGGCCACCGTATTCTCCTCACGCCCTCACACAATGCGAGATGTCGTGATTCCACTATTGGTGCCCTTGGAGGCGGCGACCGGACCTTTACAAACAAGGTTGGGGCAAACTCCACAACTTAATTGGAGGCTCCCAACGACACCACGAAGCTTCACCACAATGGAATATGGCTCCGCGGTGACCTCAACCATCTAGGGTGCTCAAACACCCAAGAGTAACAAGATCCACAAGGGATTAGTGGGGGGAATCAAATTTCTCTTGGTGGAAGTGTAGATCGGGGCCTTCTCAACCAATCCCTAGAAAATCAACAAGTTTGATTGGCTAGGGAGAGAGATCGGGCGAAAATGGACCTTGGAGCAACAATGGAGCTTGGGGACGGAAGAGATGTTCAGCTCGGAGAAGAAGACACCCCTTATATAGTGGAAGAACAAATCCAACCGTTATCCACCAACTCAGCCTGCGTAGCACGGTACTACCGCGCAAGGGACGCGGTACTACCGCAATGGCACACGGTACTACCGCAGTGCCCCGCGGTACTACCGCCCGTGCAGCAGAAATCAGAACCGCCCAGATGCAGTGAAGCAAAGGGCGGTAGAACCGCTGGCGCGGTACTACCGCTCCCCCTTGCGGTACTACCGCAAGGCAGGGATAGTCCAGATTCTAAGAAGGCGCGGACATATAAAAATATATCCGTGGCAACTTCCGCTGAGTTGGGATCTATGCAAAAATCCGACACGCTAGTACTGCAGGCCAGGAGCGGTACTACCGCGCGGGGCGCTATTGTAAAATATTACATCCGCTCCTACTGCCGCGCATGCAGCTGAGCCTGGCCAGAGCGCACGGTACTACCGCGCCGGGGGCGCGGTACTACCGCGTAGGGCACGGATGTAAACAATTACATCCGCCCCTACTACCGCAAGAGCAGCAGCGCCTGGCCTGAGGCCATAGTACTACCGCTCCGAGGAAGCGGTACTACCGTGGGCACTTGCGGTACTACCGCGCCAGAGGCCGGTACTACCGCAAGGGCCTGCGGTACTACCGCTCCTAGGAGCAGTACTACCGCATGCCTCAGTTCAGCAATTACGACCTTTTGCATAGACAAGAAAAGACAGTGGATGCTCCAAAGTGCCAAAGGAAAGGTAGTGCAAAGGAGTAGACGTGTACGTGATGATTCCACCCAAACCTTTCCAAAGCGGACCCCCTCTTAATAGTATGGTTGTCCTACGACTCAAATCCACCGAAAAGAAACGTAGAGAAAATGCCATCTTCAATACTCTTCGAGGGGCACCAAATTGTCTTGTGCCTAGTCATGATATATCTGAAATACTCAATGCACGCGATTAGTCCGCAAAAGCATTGTCATCAATCACCAAAACAACTAAGGGATAAATATGCCCTTACATTAGGGATGCCCAGTCCCGAAATGAAAAATGAATTTACTTTATGTTGTCAAATAATAAATTCCTTGGAAAGTGTTGGTATGGAAGGCACCCGTGGATACAGTTAGCCATGGAAAGTGAAAGTATGGTGGAAAACGGAATAAACTTTATTTTCTGTTTGGGAACCGCCTATGATATATCTAGCATGGGAAGTGTTGGGAACTCTAAGTCATTTTCGTTGGTGGGAAAAGCATACCTCCCAAAATGTTTTTATGTCTATGTTTTTCGCTTTGAGCTCTGGCACCTCTACAAATCCCTACTTCCCTCCGCGAAGGGTCTTTCTTTTACTTTATGAAATTTTTATTTTTGATTTGAGTCTTCATCTTCTCTTATAAAGCACCAACTATGGGGCACTATGATCATACTTGAGCAATTGGTGTAGCTAATATGCGAGTGTGTTTCATGAATGGATCAATTATTGAGCATGATGGGCTAGGGATAACTTATTTTAGCGTTGATATTTTGAAAGACATGGTTGCTTGTTGATATGCTTGAGTATTTAAGTTATCATGTCAAAACTAGACTATTGCTTTGAACCATATAAAAGTCCAAATGTCCATGCTACAAAGAAAGAAAATGTGATGAATATGTTTGGCAGCATTCCACATCAAAAATTATGTTTTTATCATTTACCTACTCCGAGCAGGAATTAAGCTTGGGGGTGCTGATACGTCTGCAACGTATCTATAATTTTTTATTGTTCCATGTTGTTATATTATCATTCTTGGATGTTTTACAATCATTTTATAGTCATTTTATATCATTTTTTGGTACTAACCTATTGACATAGTGCCAAGTGCCAATTGTTGTTTTCTGCATGTTTTTTACATCGCAGGAAATCAATACCAAACGGAGTCCAAACGCGGCAAAACTTTTTGTGGATTTTTTTGGACCAGAAGACATCCAGTGGGCCGGAGAAGCACCTCGGGTGCTCCGATGGGAGCACAACCCACCAGGCCATGCCTGGAGGCCCAGGCGCGCCCAGGTGGGTTGTGCCCACCTCAGGTGCCCCCTGAACTGCCTCTTTGCTCTATAAATACCCCATTATTCCAGAAACCCTAGGGGAGTCGACGAAAATAAATTCCAGCCACCGCAAGTTCCAGAAACACCAGATACAATCTAGACACCATCACGGAGAGGTTCATCATGTCCATTGGTGCCTCTCCGATGATGCGTGAGTAGTTCTTTGTAGACCTACGGGTCCGTAGTAGTAGCTAGATGGATTCCTCTCTCTCTCTCGTTTGATTCTCAATACAATGGTCTCTTGGAGATCCATATGATGTAACTCTTTTTGCTGTGTGTTTGTTGGGATCCGATGAATTTTGAGTTTATGATCAGATCTATCATTTTATCCATGAAAGTTATTTGAGTCTTCTTTGATCTCTTATATGCATGATTGCTTATAGCCTCGTATTTGTTCTCCGATATTTGGGTTTTGTTTGGCCAACTTGATCTATTTATCTTGCAATGGGAAGGGGTGCTTTGTAATGGGTTTGATCTTGCGGTGCTTGATCCCAGTGACAGAAAGGGAAATGACACGTATGTATCGTTCCTATTAAGGATAACAAGATGGGGTCTATTTCTACATAAATAGATCTTGTCTACATCATGTCATCATTCTTATTGCATTACTCCGTTTCTCCTTGAACTTAATACACTAGATGCATGCTAGATAGCGGTCGATGTGTGGAGTAATAGTAGTAGATGCAGGCAGGAGTCGGTCTACTAATCATGGACGTGATGCCTATATAATGATCATTGCGTGGATATCATCATGATTATTTGAAGTTCTATCAATTGCCCAATAGTAATTTGTTCACCCACCGTTTGCTATTTTTCTCGAGAGAAGCCACTAGTGAAATCTACGGCCCTTGGGTCTCTTCTTTATTATATTAGCCTTTGCGATATATTTTCCTTTTCTTTTATTTTCAGATATATTAAACTAAAAATACAAAAATACTTTGCTGCACTTTATTTTATTCGGCGTTCAATCTATCAATTTATTACAACTCTCTCCCGTCCACGTGCCAATTTCTGGCGCCGTTACCCGAAAGGGATTGACAACCCCTTTAACACGTCGGGTTGCGAGTATTTGTTATTTGTGTGCAGGTGCTGTTTACGTAGTGTTGCTTGGTTCTCCTACTGGTTCGATAACCTTGGTCTCATCACTGAGGGAAATACCTACCTTTGATGTACTGCATCATCCCTTCCTCTTTGGGGAAATACCGACGTAGTTCTAGCAGGCATCAATCACTGACTTCCTCCTCGACCAATGTGATCAGTATCTCCTACTCACTAATACTTTCTTGCAAAATTTTCATTTTCATAGTAGGAAATCACCACCCATGGTTGACTTTTACTTATATGATGAGTACAAGGAAATGACGCTTTATGACTTTTGTGAGGTTTGTAAATTACCTTATGAGGGTAGCGTCGAGGAACCACGTCCTAGTGATGTGGAAGATGTTATTCATGAGTTCACCGTAGGGGAAAGAAGAAGGGTGTCAGAAGCGAGAGTAGTTAGTTTACATTTCCTTGTTTTGCGCTATTACTCATTATTTGCTGGGAGACGTTTAATTGGTCGTGGGGAGAGTGGAGGCCTTAGTGCTCCTGACCTTGCCATTTTGCGCCATGCTTTACTTCGCGATAGAACTTTCAGTTTAGGCGCTATGGTTGCTAAACGGTTGAGTGTGAACCGTACAAAGGGTCCTATGTTCGGAGGTATCTTCGCCTCCCACCTTGCTAAACACTTTGAGATACCCATTAGGCACTATGAGAAAGAAGAGAAACTGCTAGCCACTGTTTACTTAGATTATGATAGCATGGTAGCACATAAGTTTATTCTCTATGATGAGGAAAGGAGACTCATTTATAACTTGATATTTAGCGAGAATACTTTTCAGATTATTACCTTGCCTGGACCTATTTTGTTCGATATTCATTCAGGCAGGTACTTTGTTTTTCCCGCGGACATTCAGGTATACTGGGAGGGGACACGATCCCCACCTCCTAAGCCAGAGCCATCACCTAATCCATATCAGGAGTCTATTTATCGGTGGGATCCATAGGAGCTCGCTAACCAGTGGAACCCCCGGGATCCTCCTCAGTACACCAGAGAGGGTGAAAGTGCAACTATCCCTGGGTGGTTTTGGTAATTCCTAACAACATATAGCTCATTGAGCTAAATGCTATTTCAAGATAAATATTTCAGGAAAGCTCAG
This sequence comes from Triticum aestivum, assembly GCF_018294505.1. Taxonomy (NCBI): domain Eukaryota; kingdom Viridiplantae; phylum Streptophyta; class Magnoliopsida; order Poales; family Poaceae; genus Triticum; species Triticum aestivum. Next base: position 281,352,724 of record NC_057808.1, read on the forward strand.
TGATTGGCATGACATGGATTAGAAATGTGGACCCCTCAAAATGCTAAGGATAAACGATTGGCTCAAGCTCTAAAGCTCAAGACTCTACATTTTACTTTTAGTGATCCAAGATCACATTGAGTCCATAGGAAAAGCCAATACTATTAAAAGGGGATGAGGTGTTGCTTTATGGGTTGCTTAGTGATATGCTCCAAAAACCCTCAACCACTTTCTTATATCCACATATGTCCCAAACAAAAAGTCAAACTCGGCCCCACCGAAACATTCTATCCAGCGCCACCGAGTTCATTTGACATAGCCACTCCCACAAACCCTAGTCACTTCGGTATCACCGAAAGGGATCTTGGTCTCACCGAGATGGTATTGCAAACTCTCTATTTCCGTTCGTAACGTTTCGGTCCAACCGAGATGAGCGATCAGTCCCACCGAGTTCGCAATACAAACTCTCTGTTTCCCCTTCGTAACATTTCGGTCTCACCGAGATGAGCGAATCGGTCCCACCGAGTTTTCCTAACCAACTCTCTGGTTAGCTTATTACAAAAATCAGTCCCACCGAGTTTGTGTAATCGGTCTCATCGAGATTACGTTATGCCCTAACCCTAATGAAATCGGCCCCACCGAGTTGACATGTCGGTCCCACCGAATATCCTAACGTTCACATTTTGAACTAAATCGGTCTGACCGAGTTTCATTATTCGGTCCCACCGAGTTTGGTGATTTGTGTGTAACGGTTAGATTTTGTATGGAGGCTATATATACCCCTCCACCCACTCTTCATTCGTGGAGAGAGCCATCAGAACATGCCTACACTTCCAGCATACATTTGTTGAGAGAGAACCACCTACTCATGTGTTGAGGTCAAGATATTCCATTCCAACCATATGAATCTTGATCTCTAGCCTTCTCCAAGTTGCTTTCCACTCAAATCATCTTTCCACCAAATCCAAATCCGTGAGAGAGAGTTGAGTGTTGGCGAGACTATCATTTGAAGCACAAGAGCAAGGAGTTCATCATCAATACACCATCTATTACCTTTTGGAGAGTGGTGTCTCCTAGATTGGTTAGGTGTCACTTGGGAGCCTCCGTCAAGATTGTGGAGTTGAACCAAGGAGTTTGTATGGGCAAGGAGATCACCTACTTCGTGAAGATCTACCCTAGTGAGGCAAGTCCTTCGTGGGCGATGGCCATGGTGGGATAGACAAGGTTGCTTCTTCGTGGACCCTTTGTGGGTGGAGCCCTCCGTGGACTCGCGCAACCGTTACCCTTCGTGGGTTGAAGTCTCCATCAACGTGGATGTATGATAGCACCACCTATCGGAACCACGCCAAAAATCTCCATGTCTACATTGCGTTTGCTCCCTCCAAACTCCTCCCTTTACCTTCATGTGCAATGTTTTACATTCCGCTGCTATACTCTTACACTTGCATGTGTAGGTTGTTTACTTGACCAGTGCTAAGTTGCTAAAATCTGCCAAGACTTAAAATTGGGAAAAGGCTAGATTTTTATTTTGTCAAGTAGTCTAATCACCCCCTCTAGACATACTTTCGATCCTACAGAGGCCTACTTTGATCCATGGGCGTAGACCAACTTAGGCCAAAAGCCTAAGCTTGGGGGAGTACGTATTTCTCACTGATATTACATTCATGTTCACATATTCATTTCAGTTGTCAGTGTTTATACTTTTTCATTGTAGTATCCATGTTAGTTTATTTCTTTTCCCACTTTCTTCTTGTGTGTTTCAAAAACCTTAAGAAAAACCAAAAAAAATAGTTGTAGTTAGTTTACCTTCTATGCATGCTTAGTTGTAATATTCAAAGAAAACCCAAAACGATTTCTCGTGCTTGTTGGGAGCTTTCCCGTGTAAATAGTTTTTCTCGTTCTTCTTTTACCTTTCTTCAGAAAAACAAAAACTAAAAAAAAATCACTGTGTTTCTTTGAAATTCTTTTATTTTCTTTGGGGGTCGAGAGGAGAAGACCACGATGAAAATTTTGAGTGGCTCTCATATGCATTATTGTTGATCTAACAAAGAGCCAATATTACCTTGTCTTCTCCTTTGAATAAATGCTGCAGATTCCAGCTTAGTCCAATGCACGCGCACTATTATTATTATCCACACCGTTCGGTCATGTAAGTGAAAGGCAATAATGATGATATATGATGAAATGATTGAGATGAGGAAAAGCTTGTATGAACTCGACCTATCGTGTTTTTTTAAATATGATTAGTTCAACATTCCTGGTTCAACCTATTATGAATGAAACATATTTGCAATGACAATTAGAGATTATAGTTACTCATGCCATGCTTAATTAGCTAGGAGTTTATAATGGTTTACCTTGTGTGCCAACATGAAAGTTAAAATGGTTGTGATGTAGTATGATAGGATGGTATCCTCCTTTGAATGATTCGAGTGGCTTGACTTGGCACATGTTGACACATGTAGTTGAAACAAAATCAACATAGCCTCCATGAAATTTATGTCCATGGTGATTTATATCCTACTCATGCTTGCATTCAATGTTGGTTAATCTTAATGCATGTTTATGACTGTTGTCGCTCTCTAGTTGGTCGCTTCCCAGTCTCTTTCTAGCCTTCACTTTGTTGGGGAACGTAGTAATTTCAAAAAAAATCCTACGCACACGCAAGATCATGGTGATGCATAGCAACGAGAGGGGATAGTGTCGTCCACGTACCCTCGTAGACCGTTAAACGGAAGCGTTATGACAACACGGTTGATGTAGTCGTACGTCTTCACGATCGACCTATCCTCAGTATCAAACGTACGGCACCTCCGCGTTCAGCACACGTTCAGCTCGGTGACGTCCCGCGAACTCACGATCCAGTAGAGCTCGAGGGAGAGTTTCGTCAGCACGATGGCGTGATGACGATGTTGATGAAGCTACCGACGCAGGGCTTCGCCTAAGCACCGCTACGATATGACCGAGGTGGATTAGGGTGGAGGGGGGCACCGCACACGCCTGGGAGAGATCAATGATCAACTTGTGTGTCCTAGGGTGCCCCCTGCCCCCGTATATAAAGGAGCAAGGGGGGAGATCGGCCGGCCCCTGTAGGGCGCGCCAGGAGGAGGAGTCCTCCTCCTAGCAGGAGTAGGACTCCCCTCTTTCCTACTCCTACTAGGAGGGGGAAAGGAAGGGGGAGAAGGAGAAGGAAAGGGGGCGCCCCCCCCCCCTCCCTAGTCCAATTCGGACCAGAGGGGGAGGAGGTGCGCGGCCTGCCCTGGCCGGCCCCTCTCTCTCTCCACTAGGGCCCAACAAGGCCCATTAACCCCCGGGGGGTTCCGGTAACCCCTCCGGCACTCCGGTAAAATCTCGATTTCACCCGGAACTCTTCCGACGTCCAAATATAGGCTTCCAATATATCAATATTTATGTCTCGACCATTTCAAGACTCCTCGTCATGTCCGTGATCATATCCGGGACTCCGAACTACCTTCGATACATCAAAACATATAAACTCATGATACCGTTCGTCGCAGAACTTTAAGCGTGCGGACCCTACGGGTTCGAGAACTATGTAGACATGACCGTCTCGTCAATAACCAATAGCGGAACCTGGATGCTCATATTGGTTACTACATATTCTACGAAGATATTTATCGGTCAAACCGCATAACAATATACGTTGTTCCCTTTGTCATCGGTATGTTACTTGCCCGAGATTCGATCGTCGGTATCTCAATACCTAGCTCAATCTCGTTACTGGCAAGTCTCTTTACTCGTTCCGTAATGCATCATCCCGCAACTAACTCATTAGTCACATTGCTTGCAAGGCTTATAGTGATGTGCATTACCGAGAGGGCCCAGAGATACCTCTCCGACAATCGGAGTGAAAAATCCTAATCTCGATCTATGCCAACTCAACAAGTACCATCGGAGACACCTGTAGAGCACCTTTATAATCACCCAGTTACGTTGTGACGTTTGGTAGCACACAAAGTGTTCCTCCGGTAATCGGGAGTTGCATAATCTCATAGTCATAGGAACATGTGTAAGTCATGAAGAAAGCAATAGCAGTAAACTAAACGATCAAGTGATAAGCTAACGTAATGGGTCAAGTCAATCACATCATTCTCCTAATGATGTGATCCCGTTAATCAAATGACAACTCATGTCTATGGCTAGGAAACTCAACCATCTTTGATCAACGAGCTAGTCAAGTAGAGGCATACTAGTGACACTATGTTTGTCTATGTATTCACACATGTATTATGTTTCCGGTTAATACAATTCTAGCATGAATAATAAACATTTATCATGATATGAAATAAATAATAACTTTATTATTGCCTCTAGGGCATATTTCCTTCAGTCTCCCACTTGCACTAGAGTCAATAATCTAGATTATACAGTAATGATTCTAACACCCATGGGCTCTTGGTGCTGATCATGTTTTGCTCGTGGAAGAGGCTTAGCCAACGGGTCTGCAACATTCAGATCCGTATGTATTTTGCAAATCTCTATGTCTCCCACCTGGGCTTGATCCCGGATGGAATTGAAGCGTCTCTTGATGTGCTTGGTTCTCTTGTGAAATCTGGATTCCTTTGCCAAAGCAATTGCACCAGTATTGTCACAAAAGATTTTCATTAGACCTGATGCACTAGGTATGACACCTAGATCGGATATGAACTCCTTCATCCAGACTCCTTCATTTGCTGCTTCTGAAGCAGCTATGTACTCCGCTTCACACGTAGATCCCGCCACGACGCTTTGTTTAGAACTGCACCATCTGACAGCTCCACCGTTCAATGCAAACACGTATCTGGTTTGCGATTTAGAATTGTCCGGATCAGTGTCAAAGCTTGCATCGACGTAACCATTTACGATGAGCTCTATGTCACCTCCATAAACGAGAAACATATCCTTAGTCCTTTTCAGGTATTTCAGGATGTTCTTGACCGCTGTCCAGTGATCCATTCCTGGTTTACTTTGGTACCTCCCTGCTAAGCTAATAGCAAGGCACACATCAAGTCTGGTACACAGCATTGCATACATGATAGAGCCTATGGCTGAAGCATAGGGAACACTTTTCATTTTCTCTCTATCTTCTGCAGTGGTCGGGCATTGAGTCTGACTCAACTTCACACCTTGTAACACAGGCAAGAACCCTTTCTTTGATTGATCCATTTTGAACTTTTTCAAAACTTTGTCAAGGTATGTGCTTTGTGAAAGTCCAATTAAGCGTCTTGATCTATCTCTATAGATCTTGATGCCCAATATGTAAGCAGCTTCACCGAGGTCTTTCATTGAAAAACTCTTATTCAAGTATCCTTTTATGCTATCCAGAAATTCTATATCATTTCCAATTAGCAATATGTCATCCACATATAATATTAGAAATGCTACAGAGCTCCCACTCACTTTCTTGTAAATACAGGCTTCTCCAAAAGTCTATATAAAACCATATGCTTTGATCACACTATCAAAACGTTTATTCCAACTCCGAGAGGCTTGCACCAGTCCATCAATGGATCGCTGGAGCTTGCACACTTTGTTAGCTCCCTTTGGATCGACAAAACCTTCCGGTTGCATCATATACAACTCTTCTTCCCGAAATCCATTCAGGAATGCAGTTTTGACATCCATTTGCCAAATTTCATAATCATAAAATGCGGCAATTTCTAACATAATTCGGACATACTTAAGCATTGCTACGGGTGAGAAAGTCTCATCGTAGTCAACTCCTTGAACTTGTCGAAAACCTTTCACAACAAGTCGAGCTTTGTAGACAGTAACATTACCGTCAGCGTTAGTCTTCTTCTTGAAGATACATTTATTCTCTATGGCTTGCCGATCATCGGGCAAGTCAACCAAAGTCCATACTTTGTTCTCATAAATGGATTCCATCTCAGATTTCATGGCCTCAAGCCATTTTTCAGAATCTGGGCTCACCATCGCTTCTTCATAGTTCGTAGGTTTGCCTTGGTCAAGTAACATGACCTCCAGAATAGGATTACCATACCACTCTGGTGCGGATCTTACTCTGGTTGACCTACGAGGTTCGGTAGTAACTTGATCTGAAGTTTCATGATCAATATCATTAGTTTCTTCATTGATTGGTGCAGGTGTCACAGAAACCGGTTTCTGTGATGAACTACTTTCCAATAAGGGAGAAGGTACAGTTACCTCATCAAGTTCTACTTTCCTCCCACTCACTTCTTTCGAGAGAAACTCCTTCTCTAGAAAGGATCCATTCTTAGCAACAAATGTCTTGCCTTCGGGTCTGTGATAGAAGGTGTACCCAACAGTTTCCTTTGGGTATCTTATGAAGACACATTTCTCCGATTTGGGTTCGAGCTTATCAGGTTGAAGCTTTTTCACATAAGCATCGCAGCCCCAAACTTTAAGAAACGACAACTTTGGTTTCTTGCCAAACCACAGTTCATAAGGCGTCGTCTCAACGGATTTCGATGATGCCCTATTTAACGTGAATGCGGCCGTCTCTAAAGCATAACCCCAAAATGATAGCGGTAAATCAATAAGAGACATCATAGATCGCACCATATCTAGTAAAGTACGATTACGACGTTCGGACACACCATTTCGCTGTGTTGTTCCGGGTGGCGTGAGTTGCAAAACTATTCCGCTTTGTTTCAAATGTAGACCAAACTCGTAACTCAAATATTCTCCTCCACGATCAGATCATAGAAACTTTACTTTCTTGTGACGATGAGTTTCCACTTCACTCTGAAATTCTTTGAACTTTTCAAATGTTTCAGACTTATGTTTCATTAAGTAGATATACCCATATCTTCTCAAATCATCTGTGAAGTTGAGAAAATAACGATACCCGCCGCGAGCCTCAATATTCATTGGACCACATACATCAGTATGTATGATCTCCAACAAATATGTTGCTCGCTCCATTGTTCCGGAGAACGGCGTTTTAGTCATCTTTCCCATGAGGCATGGTTTGCAAGTACCAAGTGATTCATAATCAAGTGATTCCAAAAGTCCATCAGTATGGAGTTTCTTCATGCGATTTACACCAATATGACCTAAAGGCAGTGCCACAAATAAGTTGCACTATTATTATCAACTCTGCATCTATTGGCTTCAATATTATGAATATGTGTATCACTACTATCGAGATTTAATAAAAATAGACCACTCTACAAGGGTGCATGACCATAAAAGATATTACTCATATAAATAGAACAACCATTATTCTCTGATTTAAATGAATAACCATCTCGCATCAAACAAGATCCTGATATAATGTCCATGCTTAACGCTGGCACCAAATAACAAGTATTCAGGTCTAAAACTAATCCCGAAGGTAGATGTAGAGGTAGCGTGTCGACCGCGATCACATCGACTTTGGAACCATTTCCCACGCGCATCGTCACCTCGTCCTTAGCCAATCTTCGCTTAATCCATAGTCCCTGTTTCGAGTTGCAAATATTAGCAACAGAACCAATATCAAATACCCAGGTGCTACTGCGAGCATTAGTAAGGTACACATCAATAACAGGTATATCACATATACCTTTGTTCACCTTGCCATCCTTCTTATCCGCCAAATACTTGGGGCAGTTCCGCTTCCAGTGACCAGTCTGTTTGCAGTAGAAGCACTCAGTCTTAGGCTTAGGTCCAGACTTGGGTTTCTTCTCCTGAGTAGCAACTTGTTTGCTGTTCTTCTTGAAGTTTCCCTTCTTCTTCCCTTTACCCTTTTTCTTCAAACTGGTGGTCTTATTGACCATCAACACTTGATGCTCCTTCTTGATTTCTACCTCCGCAGCCTTTAGCTTTGTGAAGAGCTCGGGAATTGTCTTATCCATCCGTTGCATATTATAGTTCATCACAAAGCTCTTGTAGCTTGGTGGCAGTGATTGAAGAATTCTGTCAATGACATTATCATCCGGAAGATTAACTCCCAGTTGAATCAAGTGATTATTATACCCAGACATTTTGAGTATATGTTCTTTGACAGAACTATTCTCCTCCATCTTGCAGTTGTAGAACTTATTGGAGACTTCATATCTCTCAATCCAGGCATTTGCTTGAAATATTAACTTCAACTCCTGGAACATCTCATATGCTCCATGACGTTCAAAACGTCGTTGAAGTCCCGATTCTAAGACGTAAAGCATGGCACACTGAACTATCGAGTAGTCATCAGCTTTGCTCTGCCAGACATTCTTAACGTCGTCAGTTGCATCTGCAGCAGGCCTGGCACCCAGCGGTGCTTCCAAGACGTAACTCTTCTGTGCAGCAATGAGGATAATCCTCAAGTTACGGACCCAGTCCGTGTAATTGCTACCATCATCTTTCAACTTTGCTTTCTCAAGGAATGCATTAAAATTCAATGGAACAACAGCACGGGCCATCTATCTACAACAACATAGACAAGCAAAATACTATCAGGTACTAAGTTCATGATAAATTAAAGTTCAATTAATCATATTACTTAAGAACTCCCACTTACATAGACATCCCTCGAATCATCTAAGTGATCACGTGATCCATCTCAACTAAACCATGTCTGATCATCACGTGAGATGGAGTAGTTTTCAATGGTGAACATCACTATGTTGATCATGTCTACTATATGATTCACGCTCGACCTTTCAGTCTCAGTGTTCCGAGGCCATATCTGCATATGCTAGGCTCGTCAAGTTTAACCCGAGTATTCTGCGTGTGTAAAACTGGCTTACACCCGTTGTATTTGAACGTAGAGCTTATCATACCCAATCATCACGTGGTGTCTCAGCACGACGAACTTTCGCAACGGTGCATAATCATGGAGAACACTTATATGTTGAAATTTAGTGAGAGATCATCTTATAATGCTACTGTCAATCAAAGCAGAATAAGATGCATAAATGATAAACATCACATGCAATCAATATAAGTGATATCATATGGCCATCATCATCTTGTGCCTTTGATCTCCATCTCCAAAGCACCGTCATGATCACTATCGTCACCGGCGCGACACCTTGATCTCCATCGTAGCATCGTTGTCATCTCACCAACTATTGCTTCTATGACTATCGCTACCGCTTAGTGATAATGTAAAGCAATTACAGGGCGATTGCATTGCATACAATAAAGCGACAACCATATGGCTCCTGCCAGTTGCCAATAACTCCATTACAAAACATGATCATCTCATACAATAAAATATAGTAGCATGTCTTGACCATATCACATCACAACATGCCCTGCAAAAACAAGTTAGACATCCTCTACTTTGTTGTTGCAAGTTTTACGTGGCTGCTATGGGCTGAGCAAGAACCGTTCTTACCTACGCATCAAAAACCACAATGATAGTTCATCAAGTTAGTGTTGTTTTAACCTTCTCAAGGACCGGGCGTAGCCACACTCGGTTCAACTAAAGTTGGAGAAACTGACACCCGCCAACCACTTGTGTGCAAAGCACGTCGGTAGAACTAGTCTCGCGTAAGCGTACGCGTAATGTCGGTCCGGGCCGCTTCATCCAACAATACCGCCGAACCAAAGTATGACATGCTGGTAAGCAGTATGACTTGTATCGCCCACAACTCACTTGTGTTCTACTCGTGCATATAACATCTACGTATAAACCAGGCTCTGATACCACTGTTGGGGAACGTAGTAATTTCAAAAAAAATCCTAAGCACACGCAAGATCATGGTGATGCATAGCAACAAGAGGGGAGAGTGTCGTCCACGTACCCTCGTAGACCATTAAGCGGAAGCGTTATGACAACGTGGTTGATGTAGTCGTACGTCTTCACGATCGACCGATCCTCAGTACCGAACGTATGGCACCTCCGCGTTCAGCACACGTTCAGCTCGGTCGTCCCGCGAACTCATGATCTAGTAGAGCTCGAGGGAGAGTTTCGTCAGCACGACGGCGTGATGACGATGTTGATGAAGCTACCGACGCAGGGCTTCGCCTAAGCACCACTACGATATGACCGAGGTGGATTATGGTGGAGGGGGCACCGCCCACGGCTGGGAGAGATCAATGATCAACTTGTGTGTCCTAGGGTGGCCCCCTACCCCCGTGTAAAAAGGAGCAAGGGGGGAGGCCGGCCGGCCCCTGTAGGGCGCGCCAGGAGGAGGAGTCCTCCTCCTAGTAGGAGTAGGACTCCCCTCTTTCCTACTCCTACTAGGAGGGGGAAAGGAAGGGGGAGAAGGAGAAGGAAGGGGGGGGCGCCGCCCCCCCTAGTCCAATTCGGACCAGAGGGGGAGGGGGCGCGCGGCCTGCCCTGGCCGGCCCCTCTCGATCTCTCCACTAGGGCCCAACAAGGCCCATTAACCCCCGGGGGGTTCCGGTAACCCCTCCGGCACTCCGGTAAAATCCTGATTTCACCCGGAACTCTTTCGACGTCCAAATATAGGCTTCCAATATATCAATATTTATGTCTCAACCATTTCGAGACTCCTCGTCATGTCGTTGATCATATCCGGGACTCTGAACTACCATCGATACATCAAAACATATAAACTCATGATACCGATCGTCACAGAACTTTAAGCGTGCGGACCCTACGGGTTCGAGAACTATGTAGACATGACCGAGATACGTCTCCGGTCAATAACCAATAGCGGAACCTGGATGCTCATATTGGTTCCTACATATTCTACGAAGATATTTATCGGTCAAACCGCATAACAATATACGTTGTTCCCTTTGTCATCGGTATGTTACTTGCCCGAGATTCGATCGTCGGTATCTCAATACCTAGCTCAATCTCGTTATCGGCAAGTCTCTTTACTCGTTCCGTAATGCATCATCCCGCAACTAACTCATTAGTCACATTTCTTGCAAGGCTTATAGTGATGTGCATTATCGAGAGGGCCCAGAGATACCTCTCCGACAATCGGAGTGACAAATCCTAATCTCGATCTATGCCAACTCAACAAGTACCATCGGAGACACCTGTAGAGCACCTTTATTATCACCCAGTTAAGTTGTGACATTTGGTAGCACACAAAGTGTTCCTCCGGTAATCGGGAGTTGCATAATCTCATAGTCATAGGAATATGTATAAGTCATGAAGAAAGCAATAGCAGTAAACTAAACGATCAAGTGCTAAGCTAACGGAATGGGTCAAGTCAATCACATCATTCTCCTAATGATGTGATCCCGTTAATCAAATGACAACTCATGTCTATGGCTAGGAAACTCAACCATCTTTGATCAACGAGCTAGTCAAGTAGAGGCATACTAGTGAAACTATGTTTGTCTATGTATTCACACATGTATTATGTTTCCGGTTAATACAATTCTAGCATGAATAATAAACATTTATCATGATATGAGGAATAAATAATAACTTTATTATTGCCTCTAGGGCATATTTCCTTCACACTTGTACTAAGCGGGAATACTACTGATGACCCACAAGTATAGGGGATCTATGGTAGTCCTTCCGATAGGTAAGAGTGTCGAACCCAACGAGGAGCAGAAGGAAATGATAAGCAGTTTTCAGTAAGGTATTCTCTGCAAGCACTGAAATTATCGGTAACAGATAGTTTTGTGATAAGGTAATTTGTAACGGGTAACAAGTAACAAGTGTAAATAAAGTGCAGCAAGATGGCCCAATCCTTTTTGTAGCAAAGGAAAAGCCTGGACAATTTATTATATAGAGAAAAGCGCTCCCGAGGACACATGGGAATTATCATCAAGCTAGTTTTCATCACGTTCATATGAATCGCGTTCGGTACTTTGATAATTTGATATGTGGGTGGACCGGTGCTTGGGTGCTGTCCTTACTTGGACAAGCATCCCACTTATGATTAACTCCTATTGCAAGCATCCGCAACTACAAAAGAAGTACTAAGGTAAACCTAACCATAGCATGAGACATATGGATCCAAACCAGCCCCTTACGAAGCAACGCATAAACTAGGGTTTAAGCTTCTGTCACTCTAGCAACCCATCATCTACTTATTACTTCCCAATGCCTTCCTCTAGGCCCAAACAATGGTGAAGTGTCATGTAGTCGACGTTCACATGACACCACTAGAGGAGAGACAACATACATCTCATGAAAATATCGAACGAATACCAAATTCACATGACTACTTATAGCAAGACTTCTCCCATGTCCTTAGGAACAAACGTAACTACTCACAAATCATATTCATGTTCATAATCAGAGGGGTATTAATATGCATAATGGATCTGAACATATGATATTCCACCAAATAAACCAACTAGCATCAACTACAAGGAGTAATCAACACTACTAGCAACCCACAGGTACCAACCTGAGGCTTTGGGACAAAGATTGGATACAAGAGATGAACTAGGGTTTGAAAGGAGATGATGCTGGTGAAGATGTTGATGGAGATTGGGCCCCTCCCGATGAGAGGAGCGTTGATGATGACGATGGCGATGATTTCCCCCTCCCGGAGGGAAGTTTCCCCGGCAGAATAGCTCTGCCGGAGTCCTAGATTGGTTCTGCCAAGGTTTCGCCTCGTGGCGGCGGAGTTTCGTCCCGAAAGCTTGGTTATGATTTTTTCTCGGACGAAAGACTTCATATAGCAGAAGATGGACACCGGAGGGCCACCAGGGGGCCCACGAGGCAGGGGCGCGCCCCCCACCCTCGTGGCCAGGGTGTGGGCCCCCTCTGGTATTTTCGTCGCTCGGTATTTTTATTATTTCCAAAAATAACTTCCGTGGAGTTTCAGGACTTTTGGAGTTGTGCAGAATAGGTCTCTAATATTTGCTCCTTTTCCAGCCCAGAATTCTGGCTGCCGGCATTCTCCCTCTTTATGTAAACCTTGTAAAATAAGAGAGAATAGGCACGAGTATTGTGACATAATGTGTAATAAAAGCCCATAATGCAATAAATATCGATATAAAAGCATGATGCAAAATGGACGTATCAACTCCCCCAAGCTTAGACCTCGCTTGTCCTCAAGCGGAAGCCGATAACAATAAATATGTCCACATGTTTAGAGATATAGGTGTCGATAAAATAAAATACGGGCATGAGGGCATCATGATCATTCTTATAACAGCAACATATATGGATATTATCATATGATTTCTTAAGCTCAAGTAATAATCCATTCACAATGTAAGGTATGAATCAGAAACTTCATTGAGAACTAACAAACTATAATCTCAGTCATCGAGGCAATTGCAATTTATCATAACATCAGAAAGAGTCAATATAAGAGCTTTTCAGCAAGTCCACATACTCAACTATCATTTAGTCTTTCACAATTGCTAACACTCACGCAATACTTATGGGTATGGAGTTTTAATCGGACACACAGAAAGATAGGGGCTTATAGTTTCGCCTCCCAACCTTTTACCTCAAGGGTAATGTCAACAATAATAGTTCATGCTAACTTACATCCAATTAGATATATATATCAGGATCTTTCCAACACAATGTGCTTGCCAAAGGATAAAATGTAAAAAGGAAAGGTGAAGATCACCATGACTCTTGCATAAGGGTAGAAGATAAAAGTAAAAGATAGGCCCTTCGTAGAGGGAAGCAGAGGTTGTCATGCGCTTTCAAGGTTGGATGCCCGAAATCTTAATGCAAAAGAACGTCACTTTATATTGCCACTTGTGATATGGACCTTTATTATGCAGTCCGTTGCTTTTATTTCTTCCACATCACAAGATCGTATAAAGCTTATTTTCTCCACATTAATAAATCATACGTATTTAGAGAGCAATTTTTATTGCTTGCACCGATGACAACTTACTTGAAGGATCTTACTCAATCCATAGGTAGATATGGTGGACTCTCATGGCAAAACTGGGTTTAAGGGTATTTGGAAGCACAAGTAGTATCTCTACTTGGTGCAAAGAATTTGGCTAGCATGAGGGAGAAAGGCAAGCTCAACATGTTGGATGATCCATGACAATATACTTTATTTCAGATGTAAGAAAACATAACCCATTACGTTGTCTTCCTTGTCTAACATCAACTCTTTAGCATGTCATATTTTAATGAGTGCTCACAATCATAAAAGATGTCCAAGATAGTATATTTATATGTGAAACCACTCTTTCTTTATTACTTCCTATTAATTGCAACGATGACCAAAACTGTGTTTGTCAACTCTCAACAACTTTTAATCATCATACTACCTCCGTCTCAGTTTACAAGTCTTGTGCGTATAACTAGGTTGCCAATTTTATCACCCTAATATAAACTATATAACGCAAAAATTATACTGTTTGAAAATAGAACATATGAAGTTTATATTGATATACATTTTGTAATATTTGACTTGTATAAGATTGGTCAAATTGACTACCTAGGGGTACGCGCACGCCTTGTAAACTGAGAGAGAGGGAGTATTCTTTATATGTGAAGTCATTACTCTCCATAAGATCAATATGATCTCTTTATTTCTTTTTATTCTTTCTCTTTCTTTTATTCCCTTAAGATCATAGCAAGATAATCAAGCCCTTGACTCAACCCTAATCTTTATTATAGCTCACGAACTCGATTACATAGAGGGGTCATAAAGAAAAACTCAAAACTAAATCATACTAGATCAAGATATTACTAAAAGGATCGAACTAAGAAAAATAGTAAAGATAGGAGTGTGATGGTGATACGATACCGGGGCACCTCACCCAAGCTTGGCAGTTGCCAAGGGGAGTGCCCATACCCATGTGATTATATCTCCTTTGCTGGTGAAGAAGATGGTGGAGTTGTTGATGATGTGGGCTTGTCATCCATCTTCCAAGGCATAGGCTCACCATCATAGAAGGATGATCGAGTCTCCGGGATCCTCAAATCTGCAGCCAAACTCATCCCCTTGAATCTATATTCGTACTCACAGTTTTGGTTTTGCAGGTCATAGATTTGGGCTTGGAGATGCTCGATCTTCTCGTGAAGCTTGTGGATGGTTTCCCCAATGTTATTGGCATCCAGCTTGTGGTTTGTAACGCCCATGATGCGGCTATATCTCCCACGTGTCGAGGCACGACTTAGAGGCTTACAATCGCCACTTCACACAATACATAAATAAATCATACATCAATCAGAGTACACACATAGGTCCGACTACGGAACCAAAATAAAAGAAGACAACCCAACTGCTAGATCCCCGATCGTCCCAACTGGGCTCCACTACTGATCAACAGGAAAAAGAAACAACACAACGAACAAGATCTTCATCGAGCTCCCACTTTAGCTCCGTTGCATCACCTGCACTGGTATCATCGGCACCTGCAACTGTTTTGGAAGTATCTGTGAGTCACAAGGACTCAGCAATCTCACACCCGCGAGATCAAGACTATTTAAGCTTAAAGGAAAGGATGGGGTAATGAGGTGGAGCTGCAGCAAGTACTAAGCATGTATGGTGGCTAACATACGCAAACAAGAGCGAGAAGAGAAACCAAGGAACGGTCGTGAAACTAGCAATGATCAAGAAGTGATCCTGAACTCCTACTTACGTCAAACATAACCCAGAAACCGTGTTCACTTCCCGGACTCCACCGAGAAGAGACCATCACGGAAACACACGCGGTTGATGCGTTTTAGTTAAGGTCTAGTGTCAAGTTCTCTACAACCGGATATTACCAAATTCCCATCTGCCACATAACCGCGGGCACGGCTCTCGAAAGTTTATACCCTGCAGGGGTGTCCCAACTTAGCCCATTATAAGCTCTCACGGTCAACGAAGGATAAACCTTCTCCCGGGAAGACCCGATCAGTCTCGGAATCCCGGTTTACAAGACATTTCGACAATGGTAAAACAAGACCAGCAAAGCCGCCCGAATGTGCCAACAAATCCCGAAAGGAGCTGCAGATATCTCGTTCTCAGGGCACACCGGATGAGCAAGACGTCGGGTTGGCATAAACCCTGGTTGCCCAGGGGGCGCCGGACATCGCTCGGTTTGGACCAGCACTCGAAGGAGCACTGGCCCGGGGGGGTAAATAAAGATGACCCTTGAGTCTACAGAACCCAAAGGAAAAAGGCTTAGGTAGGCAAATGGTAAAACCAAGGTTGGGCCTTGCTGGAGGAGTTTTATTCAAGGCGAACTGTCAAGGGGGTCCCATAAATCACCCAACCGAGTAAGGAACGCAAAATCAAGGAACATAACACCGGTATGACGGAAACTAGGGCGGCAAGAGTGGAACAAAACACCAGGCATAAGGCCGAGCCTTCCACCCTTTACCAAGTATATAGATGCATTAATTAAACAAGAGATATTGTGATATCCCAACATATCCATGTTCCAACATGGAACAAACTTCAACTTCACCTGCAACTAGCAACGCTATAAGAAGGGCTGAGCAAAAGCAGTAACTTAGCCAAACAACGGTTTGCTAGGAAAAGATGGTTAGAGGCTTGACATGGCAATATGGGAGGCATGATATAGCAAGTGGTAGGTAGCGCAGCATGGCATTAGAACGAGCAACTAGCAAAGCAAAGATAGAAATGATTTCGAGGGTATGGTCATCTTGCCTGAGATCCCGCAAGGAAGAAGAACGAGTCCATGAAGAAGACAAACGGACGAAGTCGAATGAATCCTCACAACTCCGGAACGAAACCGAAGCTAAACGAGAGAAGCAAACCGGAAAGAAACAAACAACATAGTAAACAACCATCACATAAACATGGCACGATGCACAGACAAGTATGATGCATGTCCGGTTTAAAGAGGCATGGCATGGCAAAGTGCACAAACGAAACTATAAGTTAAGTGGAGCTCAATATGCAACGAGTTGCATATTGACGAAACACCACATCAATTGTTTAGTTCTCTCGGTTATGTATCCAACAATATTAAATGTTGATTAACATGGCAAGAGGTGAAGCATAAGTAAACTAACTGTCTAGGCAAATTAAATGAGGCCAGAACAACAAACAATAATTCCGGAAAATCCTCATGTCATTTAGTAGTTTAAAGCAAACAACAATTTTAAACATTTAAATGTTGTTATCATGAAGCGGATGACAATGTAAGTTTTTAAGCAATTTTATAAAACGTGGACAAGAGCATGTTATGAAGCATTTGTTACCGTGGTGGAACGAAAAAGGGTGCCACGGCAATGATAACAAAAATGATGCCACGGCAACATATCGGTTCCGGTAGCTCACGGAGATACCGGTGCAAAAGAAGTGGGCGTGAGTGTGTAATGCAAGGATGGTGGGGTGCTCCCGGATTCCGGGTTCCCACGGTACGGCGGCAAGGCAATCGAGGAACGTGCCAAGACCTCTGTCGGAAACGGTGCAAACACGAGCATCTCATACAACACACACGCATTCGTTCACGGGCGTCGTCTCGGGGTTATACCTTTGAAGCGTGCGTTTTCGGGGCGGATCGAGTCGGAACGATGTAGAGGAAGTAGTCGTTCACGGGTCGTCGTGGGAAGTAGTTGTTCTCGCGAGGGTGGTGGAAGTAGTGGCACACGTTTTCGTAGTCGTACACATTCCATAGATGTTCGGGTTCACGGCGAGGAACTTGACGTCCACGGAGTCTTCAAGGGACGACGGTAGTGGTACACACGTTGTCGGGGTACTTGTCGGTCCGGTCTTGGCAACGGTAGTTGTACACAAGTCGTAGAGGAACTTGATGCATCCACGCGTAGGGGTACTTGGCGATCGACGGACATCGTGGTACTTGTCGGTCCGGTCTTGCAAATCCAAAGTGCTCATGTGCGGGGACGTCTCAGTCGTTCAATGTAGAGGCCGTGTAGGCGAACTTGTTGGTCTTGATGACCCGAAACGAAGCAATACAAGGGCCTCGGGTGGGTAGCAGCGAGGAGGCGATGGTGGTGGTCAGCCGCAGCACAGGGCCCGGGGTGGCAATGACGACGAACAGCGGCGCTGGCGTGATGCGGAGGAAGCAGACGCAAAGGCCGACGGCAGGGCACACATCCGGGCGGTGGAGGCCGGGATCAGGGGACTTGACGCAACGGCGGCTTGAAGGTGAGCGACAGCTCGACGCAGGGGACCTCGATGACTCGCGCGATGCAGGGGAACTGGGCGCGCGGCTTCGGTCGCTCGTCTCCCTCGCAGACGAGGACGAGGCAGGAGGTCACGCAAAGTGGCCGGGGCGGCGGCTTCGATGGTCGGCCGGCGAGGTCGGCCAGCAACAGCGAGACGCGAGGTGAGGCAGGGGAGGTCGAGGTCGCCGGCAGCGGAGGCTACGATGCGGCCGGGCTTCGGCCATCAACAGTTCTGGTGGCCGGGACGGTGGATGGAGGATGCGAACGGCGGGTCGACGACGAGCTGGAGAAGGAGCTGCAGCGGGGGTCGCGGCGAGGCAGGAGGCGCGGCGCTCGACGGAGGGAGATGGGGATCGGGCGAAGCACTGCCATTCTCTCTCTCTCTCTCTCTCTGGCGGCGCTGGAGGGAGAGATCGAACGAGGGGAGAGGGAAATGGATCGGGGAAGGGTTAGGGTTAAGGGCGCGCTGGCTGGGCCTTAGAGGCCGGCCCAGTGGAGGGGAAAAAGTTGACCAGAGGCCTGGCCTAGTGGCATGCGGCTGCTGGGCTGCGGATGGGCCTAGATGGCCGGCTGGGGTGCGCTGGGGGTCTCTCTCTTCTCTCTCCCTTATATTCTTTGGCAGAAAAGAATTAGAGAAAAGAAAAAGAAAGAGAGGGTTAGAGAAAGAATTTGCGCAAGCGGTTAATTTTCCCGGGCTCATAAAAATGTGCTTGTTCCGAGAAAAATAGAAAAAGCCAGATTGAAAATTATAAATTCAAATGCATTTGAATTTAATTCAAATGATTTGAATAGGAAGTGAGGGTTGGGAAGGTCCAAAAATGTTCGGATTTTTGGTGGAGCTCCGGAATATGATGAAAAATATATGGCGAGGTTGGAGACCAAGAATTAAGATAACAAAGGCATTGGGATATTTGCAGGTGTGTTATGGTGAACTCCAATTAATGGAATAATTTAATATAGCTCCCTAATAATATTGGGAGGATATATGTTATAAAGAGAAATCACCATGTGCATTTCCCTCGATTTAAATGGATCGAAGATCCATGCAATTTACTTAGTTGAGTTTTTAAAAATTAATGACATGATGGCATGATGACATGATGCAATGCAAAAATAAAAGAGCAAGCACCAAAAGGAACACACGGTGATCACGAAAAATATGGAAGTCTTCTGAAGCGTCGGTCTCGAGGCGTTACATGGTTGTTGGTGAACTCCGCGATCATCATGTGGTTGGCGTTGAGTCCATGTTCCACCATCCCCTGGCACTTGAAAACTTTTTGTTCCATTGCTTCGAGCCTCGTCTCCACGCTTCCGGTCCTCCTTGGTCCCTCAACATCGCGGATGTGGAGCAACCCCTCACGCATCTCAATGGTTTGAGGGTGTTGCAGCACCTCCGCGAGGTAGGGGTCGATGACCTTCTCGAAGAACTTGTCCTTGGGGCGCTTGGAGACGTCATGGTGATCTAGATCTGTCAGAAAAACAGCTCGAAACGAAAACAGAGGATATTTGTGTGATACGGTGGTCAAAACCTTCGGGAGATTATATAATGAATTTTTACCGACCGAAAGAAGTATCGTGCAAGAAACGGAGTCCGGAGAGCGCACGAGGTGCCCACGAGGCAGGGGGCGCGCCTCCCACCCTCGTGGAAGCCTCGTGTCCTTCCCGGACTGCTTCTTATTTTCCTATTTTTCTAAATATTCCAAAACGGAGAGAAATTGCCATTAGAACTGTTTTGGAGTCGGTTTACTTACCATACCACGTACCTATTCCTTTTCGGGATCTGAAACATTCTGGAAAGTGTCCCTTATGTATTCCTCCGGGGTTACGGTTTCAATAACATTAGTTTCAACATTTATGGGATTACCTGAGATATAATGGTTGATTCTTTGACCGTTCACCACCTTTGGATTTGTGCCTACGAAGTTGTTGATTTTTATGGCACCGGAACGATAGACCTCCTCGATAACGTAAGGACCTTCCCATTTAGAGAGAAGCTTTCCTGCAAAAAATCTTAAATGAGAGTTGTATAGCAACACATAATCACCTATATTAAACTCACGCTTTTGTATCCTTTTGTCATGCCATCTTTTAACTTTTTCTTTAAACAATTTGGCATTCTCATAGGCTTGGGTTCTCCATTCATCAAGTGAGCTAATGTCAAATAACCTCTTCTCACCAGCAAGTTTGAAATCATAATTGAGCTCTTTAATGGCCCAATATGCCTTATGTTCTAGTTCGAGAGGTAAGTGACATGCTTTTCCATAAACCATTTTATACGGAGACATACCCATAGGATTTTTATATGCAGTTCTATAGGCCCATAATGCATCATCAAGTTTCTTGGACCAATTCTTTCTAGATCTATTAACAGTCTTTTGCAAAATTAATTTAGCTCTCCATTACTCAATTCTACTAGACCACTAGACTGTGGGTGATAAGGGGATGCAATTCTATGATTAACATCATACTTAGCAAGCATTTTACGAAAAGCACCATGAATAAAATGTAAACCACCATCAGTCATTAAATATCTAGGGACTCCAAACCTCGGAAAAATAATTTCTTTAAGCATCTTAATAGAAGTGTTATGATCAGCACTACTAGTTGGAATAGCTTCTACCCACTTAGTAACGTAATCAACAGCAACTAAAATATGTGTATACCCATTAGAGGAAGGAAAAGGTACCATATAATCAAAGCCCCAAACGTCAAATGGTTCAATAACAAGTGAATAATTCATGGGCATTTCTTGACGTCTACTAATATTACCTATTCTTTGACATTCATCACAAGACAAGACAAACTTACGGGCATCCTTGAAGAGAGTAGGCCAATAAAAACCGGATTGCGATACCTTATATGCAGTTCTATCTCCAGTGTGATGTCCTCCATAAGCCTCAGAGTGACACTTGCGTAGGATCTGTTCCTGTTCATGCTCAGGTACACAACGTCTAATAACACCATCTACTCCTTCTTTATAAAGATGTGGGTCATCCCAGAAGTAATGCCTCAAATCATAGAAAAACTTTTTCTTTTGCTGGTATGTGAAACTAGGTGGTATAAATTTAGCAACAATGTAATTAGCATAATCAGCATACCATGGAGCAGTACGAGAAGCATTTATGACAGCTAATTGTTCATCAGGAAAGCTATCATCAATAGGTAGTGGGTCATCAAGAACATTCTCTAACCTAGACAAGTTGTCTGCAACGGGGTTCTCAGCTCCCTTTCTATCAATAATATGCAAATCAAATTCTTGTAGCAAGAGAACCCATCTAATAAGTCTAGGCTTAGCATCTTTCTTTTCCATAAGGTATTTAATAGCAGCATGATCAGTGTGAATAGTTACTTTAGAATCAACAATATAAGGTCTGAACTTATCACAAGCAAAAACAACTGCTAAGAATTCCTTTTCAGTAGTAGCATAATTTCTCTGGGCATTGTCTAGAGTTTTACTAGCATATTGAATAACATTTAATTTCTTATCAACCCTTTGCCCTAGAACAGCACCTACAGCATAATCACTAGCATCACACATAATTTCAAAGGGTAAATTCCAGGTGGCTGAATGATAGGTGCAGAAATCAATGCTTTCTTAAGTATTTCAAATGCTTCTACACAATCATCATCAAAGACAAAAGGAATATCTTTTTGTAATAGATTAGTCAGAGGCCGAGAATTTTTTTAGAAGTCCTTAATGAACCTCCTATAAAAACCGGTATGACCAAGGAAACTTCTTATACCTTTGATGTCCTTGGGACACGGCATCTTTTCAATAGCATCAACTTTAGCTTTATCAACTTCAATACCTCTTTCAGAAATTTTATGCCCCAAGACAATGCCTTCATTAACCATAAAGTGGCATTTCTCCCAATTCAAGACAAGATTAGTTTCTTCACATCTCTGCAAAACTCGATCAAGGTTGCTCAAGCAATCATCAAAAGAGGATCCATAAACGGAGAAATCGTCCATGAAAACCTCACAAATCTTTTCACAGAAGTCGGAGAATATAGCCATCATGCATCTTTGAAAGGTAGCAGGTGCATTACATAAACCAAAAGGCATACGTCTATAAGCAAAAGTACCGAAAGGGCAAGTGAAAGTGGTCTTTGCTTGATCATCAGCTGACACAGGTATTTGAGAGAAGCCAGAGTAACCATCTAGAAAGCAAAAATGTGTATGTTTGGATAATCTTTCTAGCATTTGATCAATGAAAGGCAAAGGGTAATGATATTTTTAGTAGCTTTATTTAATTTGCGAAAATCAATTACCATCCTATAACCTGTAATAATTCTTTGCAGAATCAATTCATCTTTATCATTAGGAACAACAGTAATGCCTCCCTTCTTAGGGACACAATGGACAGGACTTACCCACTGACTATCAGCAACGGGATAAATTATACCTGCCTCAAGGAGCTTTAATATTTCCTTTCTTACCACTTCTTTCACCTTAGGATTCAGCCGTCGTTGGTGATCAATAACTGGTTTGGGCAGAGTGGTGCTTCTTTAGAGTTTTCAATAATTTTTCTTCCTCATGCTCTGAAAGGTTAGCACTAATAATAACAGGATATATCTTCTTTTCATCTGGATAAGCATATTTAAGAGTACCGGGTAATGGTTTAAGCTCAAACACGGGATCACCCTTGGGTGGAGGAGGATCCCCTAGGATTTCAACAGGCAAGTTGTGTTTCAGAATAGGTCCCTGTTTAAAGAATACTTCATCTATTTCCCTTCTTTCATTCATAAACATATCATTTTCATGGTCGAGCAAATATTGTTCTAAAGGATCATTAGGAGGCACAGCAATAGACGCAAAACCAATAATTTCATCCTTACTAGGCAATTCCTCATCTCGGGGTTGTCTACGAAATTTAGAAAAATTAAACTCATGAGACATATCTCCCAAACCAATAGTAACAACATCCTTTTCGCAGTCTATCTTAGCATTAATGTCACGACCGGGTTTTCGGGATAATAATTCTCCAGAAAACGGCCGTTGTGCTCACCAGCCCCAGGATTACTGTTAGCTGATGAGACACCAACTTGATACAAGAAAATCCAAGCAAGTACAAAAATATGTAGTACAAGGCCATAGTGGCCTAGGGGTACAACATTTGGTTTTCTAGTGGTTGATGGCGGAAGCGGTTGTGGTTCATCTGCGTCTATGGGACTCCATTTCCCACAAGAACAGCTGACCAGGATAACTCCTATCTTCGCGAGGCTGCAAAAGTCAACACGTAGGTTCCGAGGTTGCCACCGCGATGCTTATCCCCAAGCAAGGAATCTGGCCAAGACAATAGCCAGGGACAAGCCAGTGAGTACGTTTGAATGTACTCGCAAACATTAAGAACACGGGTATAATATATCAAACACGTTCCGGATTATTATGAGATCACACGTCTGTCACGAAATATACGAAAAATCATGATGTACACATGTGGTTAAAATAATCCAAAGTAAAATACTGGGTGCCAAACGAGGGTCTGAATGACTCCTCGAGAGGAAACTGCAAGAATAATAATACTGGTGCCAAACGAGTGTCTGAATGACTCCTTGAGAGGAAACTGCAAGAATAATAATACTGGTGCCAAACGAGTGTCTAAATGACTCCTCGAGAGGAAACTGCAAGAATAATAATACTGGTGCCAAACGAGTGTCTGAATGACTCCTCGAGAGGAAACTGCAAGAATAATAATACTGGTGCCAAACGAGTGTCTGAATGACTCCTCGAGAGGAAAATGCAAGAATAGTAATGCCGCAGTCGGGCGTCAGGGCGACACCACATAAAGGGCTTTTAACAGAAAATAAAAGACATACATGCCACAGTCGGACGTCTGAGCGACATCACATAAAGGGCTTACTAGAGAATAATCACAGTGAATATCCAGGAGGTAGAACCATCCTAGGGATACTCGATAAAATACATAACATAAATAGTTAGTCCAAAATAACAAAGATCACAATCCATATGTGCCACAAATATAAACAAGATTTAGTTCAATCGTTTCTCCATCCGAAAACCGACAAGCCGTATCTCCATCCGAATACCGTTACTACGATCCAGTTAAAACGTTCTCCATCCGAATACCGTTACTACGATCCAGCTAAATTGTTCTCCATCCGAATACTGTTACTAGATTTAACTCAGACTCTGGTTCTTACTCAAGAACATGACTATCCAACAGGATATATCCTCTGCAGAGGGAGTACCATTTTCCCACGAGTAACGGGTTTACTTAGTCCATCGGGACTAATTCCGTCTACGGTCTTTTAATTGAAAACACGCCTGACCTGCACACACCAGCTTAACTCACCGGTGTCTGGAATCACCCACGACACCCGCCAAGCAAAACTCTAAGTGGGGAGGCTACAACCTCGACGTAGCATGGGATCAAATTTCTATTCACGCGCTCTAAGGGGGTGCCCCCCCTCTCGGTCCCAACCGGAAACACCCATGCCCCCAGACCAGGTGGCCTGCCTACCGGATGCACCCGGTATCTTCCACCATGGCCTCTCTGTACGGTGTGTGCCTTGGTGAGGGGTTGACAACCTACTGAACCATACCCCGTCCATGACAGGGACAAGTGGTGGTACCAACAAATAGGGAAGCTACTGATCAAGACTCGATCTACGACCGACTCAGGTGGTCCGAGTATCCTCCAACAATATTACCATTTATGAAGTAAATCACCACTCCTCAAGCCTCACCATGCCATACCGGATATACTCGTCTCGACGAGGGACTAGGGACAAGCTCGTGTCTACCCAAGACCACGACTTTCCCGGCTTCCTTCCGGTATGCATGAGAAGCTTACGAGGATGATCCAAATCACTCGTGTATCCATTGCTGACCACAAAACAACTCCAAAGTGTCCTCATGTACAAGACCTCATCGTTACATGGAAAAGACTCATACTCCAAGCCAAAAGGTGTTGTAATCATGTCAGAACACCACAAAAAAATATTATGCCAGAGTTCAGAAATGCTTGCCTTCAAGTGTATGCATGTGGGGTGCACTTTTGAAGGTTGCCTTATCTCCAAAAATCCTATTTTGAGAAATATACAAACAACACACATTTCAACAACAGTACAAAAAGTTGCCTCAAATATTTTTAAAAAAATCTTAAAATAAACTAGAGGAAATTTGAGAGAGGTAGGAAAAAGAATCAACTCATTTTGAGTTCTATTTTAAAAGTTATAGCCAGTCAAACTTCTGTTTTAATAAAATCAGAAAAAAAGGAAAACGCTGCGGGGAAAATACGCTTTCAAAGCAGAGGTGACGTACTCCGGTCTTTGCGCTATCACTTAAACAGAGAGAGTGGCCGCGCGGGTCACTGACAGTGGGTCCAGAGGGCCCACTGGTCAGGTTTGACTGGTCTCCCTCTCCCTCCTTTCTCTGTGCCCGAACGGTGGCGGGGCTCCGGCGATCGCCGGCGACGAACGGCGGCTCCCCAAGGGGTCCCGAGGGCGGGGATGGATCCGTCAGACCGAGGTGGCTCTCCCGGTGGGCGTTAGGCAGGTGGGGACGGAGAAGGTCACCGGCGGCGAGCTCCGCGGCGGAGGTGGCTACGGTGGTGAAGTGATATTTGGGTTCCTGAGGTCCTTGGTCGAAGCTGAGGCGCTAGGCAGTCCTGCACGACTACGGGGGAGTTCTTGGTGGCGTTGGATTGGCGGGGGTAGCTCCGGTTGCGACGAACGGCACTGGATTGCGGCGGCGACCGAACTGGCCGGAGACGAGGAAGGAAGGACTTTCCCGTCGATTGCTGGTTGTGGGAGGGCCATGGGGGTGGCCTGGGGTTGCTTGAGTGATCAGTTGAGCTCGGGGTCCCTTTAAATAGGCGCTCGAGGCTGGCCCCCGCGGTGGCCGAGGATAAGATCGCCGGCGACCACTTTCCTGTAGTTGCAGGGCATCGTGGCGGCGACGAAAGCGTGCCGACGAGCGGGAGGATAAGCACGGCCTGTGCTCTGGGGCAGCTTGCGTGCGCGGGCGGTTTGGGCGGCGCCGTCCGCGGCGGAATCCGATGCCGACGCCGGCATGCTGCCAAGGCGGCGCTGCAGGGTGCCAGGGAGAGCTTGGAGTGTACCGGAGAGAGGGCGAGTGCATGGCGTGGTTCGGTAGGCGAGCAGGGGTCAG
This sequence comes from Triticum aestivum, assembly GCF_018294505.1. Lineage (NCBI taxonomy): Eukaryota > Viridiplantae > Streptophyta > Magnoliopsida > Poales > Poaceae > Triticum > Triticum aestivum. The sequence continues at coordinate 281,378,753 of NC_057808.1, forward strand.
AGACGGGACGCGACGAGGGTGGCAGAGCGGCGTGTCGGCTCAGTGCGCGCGCGTGCAAAACGGGCGCTCTGGGCGCGCCCAGAGCACGCACGCCAGGTGCTCGACGGAATGCCAGCGCGCTCTAGAGAGCTTGGGAGAGGCTGGCAGCTAACAGGCCAGGGTTAGGGACAGCTAGGATGCTAGTGGACATGCTGGATGGGTCAGGGGTTCAAGTCCACAATGCAAACCAGAGGACATGCCAAAAATTGTTCCTGCACACAGGGTGTTCGACAGAATGCCATGGTCATCTAGGCAACTCTTGGGGTATCCAAACTCTCCAGATCCTAGTCTCTTTAGGAGCTCAAGAAGGTGGTAAGGTGAGCTTGGCAAAAACAGAAACTAGATAGTGCAAGATTTTGAGAAAACCAGTTTTGGGCAGAAACTAAAGGCTATCATAGCATGCACCAAAAGTATGCCAATGGGTCCAATCTTCTGGACTTAAGAGTTTTGAAGTGAGGACTATAGGTAGGAAAAAGCTCAAAGGTACTAGAGCAAAATAAAATTGGGTTGCAGTACAAATCACCAAACTGGACCAGAATGGAAATGAAGATAATTCACTCAATTTTTCCAAAGAACAACACTGGGTTTTTGCTTGAAGATGAATTGTATGCATCCACTGACATCTCCATACACTTGGAAGAATTTTTTGAAGAATATTTAAATAGGTTGTAGTGCAAAATACCTACTGGACCAGATTTGAAAAATTGATGTGGAGCTCAAAATCTCCTGTGACCAAAAGGTGTTTTTGCATAAAAGTGATGGGGAAACCTCACATGACATCCCCAAATTTTGGTGAAATTTTTGAAAGCATTTATCAAATGGTTGCAGTGCAAAAAGGGGCTCCAAATTTTATGAAAGATCATTGTGAAAGAATAAAGCTCATGAAAATTAATTATGCAAATAAATCCACTGATAAAGGATTGATTTTATAAAGAGGGCACACAAGTCCAATAATACTCTTTGAAGGGTTTTCCACTTGAAGAAAAAAATTCACAATACAAAAGGGTAGATCTTGACAAATGGAAAAGTTTTATTTTCCTCGCAACATTTTAATAAATAAAACAAGGCCAAAAAATTTGGGTGTCACAACACTACCCCCCTTAAGAAAAAAAATCTCGTCCTCGAGATTTGTTAAAAGCTGTTTTGAACAAGAACTGTTTTGAAATAAATTTATTTTTATCAAAGAAATCCTTCAATTGCACAAAAACAAAACGGTTACAGGGAGAGGGCAATAAGTGGTTTAAAACCACAGTGTGTTACACTAGCGTAGTGTGGAAAAATCCACGGTTAGGGAAAACGAGATATTTCTACGCAGATACAGTAATTTAGAATAAATTCTAAATTACGAAAATACGCTGGTTGCACCCGAGAGCACAGTGCTCTCTTTGGCTGACAGGTGGGCCCAGTGCCCACTGTCGGCCTCTTCTCCTACCTCTGGCTCTCTCTTCTCTCTCGCGCGTTCTCCCGCGCTTCCTCCACCGGCGATGCCTAGCTCGTAGGGCATCGAGGCCGTACCGTGGTAGTGCGCGGTGTGCTAGCTGCCGGTGCAGCGTGCACTCACCTCGCGGGCCAGGGCGTTGTCGGCACTGCTTGCGGACTCGCCTCCGAACACCGGCGGTCGAGCGACGAGTGGCGCTGGTGGACCTCGCCCACCGTACACCGATCTCCGGCTATAAAACGATCGCGGTGCTCCTCTCTTCTTCCTCACACCTGGCCTCGCTTCTACTTCTCATTCCTTCTCCTCCATTGCTGCTAACAGGAGCTCGAACCGAGGCTCTAATGGCGGAGGCAATGCCGGACTGGTATGTGGTCCTGGTGTGTGGAGGCTTGGCGGTGCTGCTGGGGTTCTCCGTGCTCCTGTGCGCGATGATCCTGGATGATTGTCGTGATGCTGCCGCACGAGTGCTGGCTCTTCGCGGTGGCGGCGATCACGTGGATTAGGCGCGGCCTCGGGGCTGACTGCTGTCGGTGTGCTGGGGCAGCTCGCGCTCGAATGAACACTCACAAATCTCTCTTACTGAGACTGTGGTGTCCTCGAGTGCGGTTAGATAGGCGCAAAAATGTGCTCAAGGATTTGTAATAGTGCTCGAGGTCGAGTGGTGGCTGCTGAGAGTTTGCTGTTACGATGATGCGCGAATAAAAATCTATGCCGTGAAAATATATATGCAGCCGTGACTCGGGGAAAGGAAATCTCCTCAAAACATGCTGCGAGAGAGTAAAATAATCAAAACAAAACTAACAGCAGTAAAACTGCTCACATAACTGAAATTAAAGCAAAATCGGCTCCGTCGCACAAAATTACAGTACATAACTTAATACTGGGATAACAGACATAGTAGAGACGTTTACAAGGAAAACGGCAAAAAGACAGGGTCCTGAGAAAATGTCTCTGGCACTGGGGTACACTCCTCTTCTATCGGGGGAAGCGGGTTGACCAGCCGATGAATGCGCCCTTGTTGGTCAGGCCTCAGTGGTCTGCCAATAGCGATCCGAGGATTTAAATCAGCGGGGCTCTGGAGATAGCCCATTACTCGCTGAGTTAAACGCTCCTGGGCAATAACGTACTGGGCAAGGTTGGCCAGTACTGGATCTCTCTCAATACGTCCACCGGGAAAAGATGCAACTTCTCCGGGTGCTGCACGACTCGGAAAATAATAGTATCCTCGCTCGCTGGCATAGGGTACTGCGAATCGAAGACGAGTGAGCGCCTCGTATGCAGCAGCTTCTATAGCCATATGCGGAGTCGGCATGGATTTCCCCACGAAGGAGACTTCCGTTGGGTCTTGGTTTGGATATGCGGGAGGGATGTGCACCACTGCCCAATATTTCGAGGTGGATGGGGTGATCCTCGATTTGAGCAATTCGTACTGGGGTGGACGGGTGGCACTCATAGTACTGCAGGTAAAGTCCCACAATAATTTGACGAAACTGCCCGGGGTTGCGTCTGGGGTTCTCAGATAAATACTGGGGGTCGACATGGCAAGGAATGGCTGTGAGTGCTACGCACAATGGTGAGGGGTGCTCGGCAAGGTCACGAGGTGGCCTTCATATAGCACCGGGGCTGGGTTATCTACCGGGGTCAAGGGTAACTGGTTGTCGATCCTGTTCTCGGGTCAAAGCCACAGATATACACATCACATAAATGTGACGCATTACTGTGTGTGCTGTTGGGGTTGGTCTTGGTAGTTGCGCCCGAAATGTAAAAATGCATCTGTACAGTAACGTACACATGCATAGCTACTACTCCAACAATAAGGGCGCTCAAGCAGACAGCATGCAATAAAAGCGATACAAGCCCACACCATTACAAAGCGTAGGAAAACTAAGGCTCGATACAACTCGAGCGACTTAGTCTACTACGTTAATGTCTAAGTGAGCTGGCCTTGCGGACGCCGATGCTTCTCCACGGTTCTCACCGTCGGGATTTGCTGGCTGAGGCAGAGGGGCTGCAGGGTCGGGGAAATGGTGGTGACCATCGCGGGGGTTGTTGGCCACAATCCCGTTGGAATGGGTTCCCAAAAGGCGACGAAGCGCTTCTGGGGTCACCAAAGCGCTCTGGTTGAGGGCTGGCGTAGACCTCAAGGGATCAATCGGGTGTCCGAATAGCACGACTGGGTTGTCGGCGTCGGGCTCCGCTTCTCTTCTCGCTGGGGCTCGGCGAACCAGCTCTCCACGAGCTGCGATCAGATCAAGGGTGACCTGATCGAACAGTTGCTCTAGTGCGTTTACATAGCGCACCAGATGTAACAGCGCAGGATCTGTCTCGTGATCTCCGTTCGCAACCTGGGGCGGCCTACCATACCCGTCACGACTGGGGTAGTAGTAGAACGAGCGACAGTTAACTCTAGGCGACAAGTGCCGGAGTTGAACTATAGCTTCGCGGGCTGCCAGTTGGATGGCTTGTGGCTCAAAGGAAGTGGTCCTTCCAGTGAACCTGTAGGGGCGTTCTGGCGACAGACCCCTACCGTAGATGTACACAGTGGCCCAGTACTGACGGCTCTCACCGTACATGGGTCCTTGGTACACAACATACTCGGGAGGCTCTTCTAACGCATAGGCACGGCGGGTGAGGTTTGCGAGCACGGTCACAAAACCTCCAAGGTTGGTTGTTGTGGTCTTGTTGTGAACGATGGGACCAGGCATCGTGGCTTGGTTTGGGGAAAAGAGGCTGTGCTGTGCTGTGGCTAGCGTGCCCTTTTTATAGGGAAAGGGGACGGAGTCTTCCTCCGCACGCTTGCGATGGAGACGGGTTGGGCGTCGGCCACTGGCGCGTGATCGACGGGCTAGGCTGATAGGTTGGGCACCGTCCGCCGAAAGGCGTCGGGTCACTATGGGGCTATCTTACGCGAGAAGCTTGGCCGGGACTAGGTTAAGGTCTGATGGTTTGGTTAACCTAGGTTTATTGACCTGGCTAAGATAGGATTAGCCAATGGTCAGCCTGGCTCTGATACCAAGTCTGTCACGACCGGGTTTTCGGGATAATAATTCTCCAGAAAACGGCCGTTGTGCTCACCAGCCCCAGGATTACTGTTAGCTGATGAGACACCAACTTGATACAAGAAAATCCAAGCAAGTACAAAAATATGTAGTACAAGGCCATAGTGGCCTAGGGGTACAACATTTGGTTTTCTAGTGGTTGATGGCGGAAGCGGTTGTGGTTCATCTGCATCTATGGGACTCCATTTCCCACAAGAACAGCTGACCAGGATAACTCCTATCTTCGCGAGGCTGCAAAAGTCAACACGTAGGTTCCGAGGTTGCCACCGCGATGCTTATCCCCAAGCAAGGAATCTGGCCAAGACAATAGTCAGGGACAAGCCAGTGAGTACGTTTGAATGTACTCGCAAACATTAAGAACACGGGTATAATATATCAAACACGTTCCGGATTATTATGAGATCACACGTCTGTCACGAAATATACGAAAAATCATGATGTACACATGTGGTTAAAATAATCCAAAGTAAAATACTGGGTGCCAAACGAGGGTCTGAATGACTCCTCGAGAGGAAACTGCAAGAATAATAATACTGGTGCCAAACGAGTGTCTGAATGACTCCTTGAGAGGAAACTGCAAGAATAATAATACTGGTGCCAAACGAGTGTCTAAATGACTCCTCGAGAGGAAACTGCAAGAATAATAATACTGGTGCCAAACGAGTGTCTGAATGACTCCTCGAGAGGAAACTGCAAGAATAATAATACTGGTGCCAAACGAGTGTCTGAATGACTCCTCGAGAGGAAAATGCAAGAATAGTAATGCCGCAGTCGGGCGTCAGGGCGACACCACATAAAGGGCTTTTAACAGAAAATAAAAGACATACATGCCACAGTCGGACGTCTGAGCGACATCACATAAAGGGCTTACTAGAGAATAATCACAGTGAATATCCAGGAGGTAGAACCATCCTAGGGATACTCGATAAAATACATAACATAAATAGTTAGTCCAAAATAACAAAGATCACAATCCATATGTGCCACAAATATAAACAATATTTAGTTAAGTCGTTTCTCCATCCGAAAACCGACAAGCCGTATCTCCATCCGAATACCGTTACTACGATCCAGTTAAAACGTTCTCCATCCGAATACCGTTACTACAATCCAGCTAAATCGTTCTCCATCCGAATACCGTTACTAGATTTAACTCAGACTATGGTTCTTACTCAAGAACATGACTATCCAACAGGATATATCCTCTGCAGAGGGAGTACCATTTTCCCACGAGTAACGGGTTTACTTAGTCCATCGGGACTAATTCCGTCTACGGTCTTTTAATTGAAAACACGCCTGACCTGCACACACCAGCTTAACTCACCGGTGTCTGGAATCACCCACGACACCCACCAAGCAAAAATCTAAGTGGGGAGGCTACAACCTCGACGTAGCATGGGATCAAATTTCTATTCGCGCGCTCTAAGGGGGTGCCCCCCCTCTCGGTCCCAACCGGAAACACCCATGCCCCCAGACCAGGTGGCCTGCCTACCGGATGCACCCGGTATCTTCCACCATGGCCTCTCTGTACGGTGTGTGCCTTGGTGAGGGGTTGACAACCTACTGAACCATACCCCGTCCACGACAGGGACAAGTGGTGGTACCAACAAATAGGGAAGCTACTGATCAAGACTCGATCTACGACCGACTCAGGTGGTCCGAGTATCCTCCAACAATATTACCATTTATGAAGTAAATCACCACTCCTCAAGCCTCACCATGCCATACCGGATATACTCGTCTCGACGAGGGACTAGGGACAAGCTCGTGTCTACCCAAGACCACGACTTTCCCGGCTTCCTTCCGGTATGCATGAGAAGCTTACGAGGATGATCCAAATCACTCGTGTATCCATTGCTGACCACAAAACAACTCCAAAGTGTCCTCATGTACAAGACCTCATCGTTACATGGAAAAGACTCATACTCCAAGCCAAAAGGTGTTGTAATCATGTCAGAACACCACAACAAAATATTATGCCAGAGTTCAGAAATGCTTGCCTTCAAGTGTATGCATGTGGGGTGCACTTTTGAAGGTTGCCTTATCTCCAAAAATCCTATTTTGAGAAATATACAAACAACACACATTTCAACAACAGTACAAAAAGTTGCCTCAAATATTTTTAAAAAAATCTTAAAATAAACTAGAGGAAATTTGAGAGAGGTAGGAAAAAGAATCAACTCATTTGGAGTTCTATTTTAAAAGTTATAGCCAGTCAAACATCAGTCAAAGTTCTGTTTTAATAAAATCAGAAAAAAGGAAAACGCTGCGGGGAAAATACGCTTTCAAAGCAGAGGTGACGTACTCCGGTCTTTGCGCTATCACTTAAACAGAGAGAGTGGCCGCGCGGGTCACTGACAGTGGGTCCAGAGGGCCCACTGGTCAGGTTTGACTGGTCTCCCTCTCCCTCCTTTCTCTGTGCCCGAACGGTGGCGGGACTCCGGCGATCGCCGGTGATGAACGGCGGCTCCCCAAGGGGTCCCGAGGGCGGGGATGGATCCGTCAGACCGAGGCGGCTCTCCCGGTGGGCGTTAGGCAGGTGGGGACGGAGGAGGTCACCGGCGGCGAGCTCCACGGCGGAGGTGGCTACGGTGGTGAAGTGATATTTGGGTTCCTGAGGTCCTTGGTCGAAGCTGAGGCGCTAGGCAGTCCCGCACGACTACGGGGGAGTTCTTGGTGGCGTCGGATTGGCGGGGGTAGCTCCGGTTGCGACGAACGGCACTGGATTGCGGCGGCGACCGAACTGGCCGGAGACGAGGAAGGAAGGACTTTCCCGTCGATTGCTGGCTGTGGGAGGGCCATGGGGGTGGCCTGGGGTTGCTTGAGTGATCGGTTGAGCTCGGGGTCCCTTTAAATAGGCGCTCGAGGCTGGCCCCCGCGGTGGCCGAGGATAAGATCGCCGGCGACCACTTTCCTGTAGTTGCAGGGCATCATGGTGGCGACGAAAGCGTGCCGACGAGCGGGAGGATAAGCACGGCCTGTGCTCTGGCGCAGCGGGCGTGCGCGGGCGGTTTGGGCGGCGCCGTCCGCGGCGGAATCCGCTGCCGACGCCGGCGTGCTGCCAAGGCGGCGCTGCAAGGTGCCAGGGAGAGCTTGGAGTGTACTGGAGAGAGGGCGAGTGCATGGCGTGGTTCGACAGGCGAGCAGGGGTCAGAGACGGGACGCGACGAGGGTGGCAGAGCGGCGTGTCGGCTCAGTGCGCGCGCGTGCAAAACGGGCGCTCTGGGCGCGCCCAGAGCACGCACGCCAGGTGCTCGACGGAATGCCAGCGCGCTCTAGAGAGCTTGGGAGAGGCTGGCAGCTAACAGGCCAGGGTTAGGGACAGCTAGGATGCTAGTGGACATGCTGGATGGGTCAGGGGTTCAAGTCCACAATGCAAACCAGAGGACATGCCAAAAATTGTTCCTGCACACAGGGTGTTCGACAGAATGCCATGGTCATCTAGGCAACTCTTGGGGTATCCAAACTCTCCAGATCCTAGTCTCTTTAGGAGCTCAAGAAGGTGGTAAGGTGAGCTTGGCAAAAACAGAAACTAGATAGTGCAAGATTTTGAGAAAACCAGTTTTGGGAAGAAACTAAAGGCTATCATAGCATGCACCAACAGTATGCCAATGGGTCCAATCTTCTGGACTTAAGAGTTTTGCAGGGAGGACTATAGGTAGGAAAAAGCTCAAAGGTACTAGAGCAAAATAAAATTGGGTTGCAGTACAAATCACCAAACTGGACCAGAATGGAAATGAAGATAATTCACTCAATTTTTCCAAAGAACAACACTGGGTTTTTGCTTGAAGATGAATTGTATGCATCCACTGACATCTCCATACACTTGGAAGAATTTTTTGAAGAATATTTAAATAGGTTGTAGTGCAAAATACCTACTGGACCAGATTTGAAAAATTGATGTGGAGCTCAAAATCTCCAATGACCAAAAGGTGTTTTTGCATAAAAGTGATGGGGAAACCTCACATGACATCCCCAAATTTTGGTGAAATTTTTGAAAGCATTTATCAAATGGTTGCAGTGCAAAAAGGGGCTCCAAATTTTATGAAAGGTCATTGTGAAAGAATAAAGCTCATGAAAATTAATTATGCAAATAAATCCACTGATAAAGGATTGATTTTATAAAGAGGGCACACAAGTCCAATAATACTCTTTGAAGGGTTTTCCACTTGAAGAAAAAAAATTCACAATACAAAAGGGTAGATCTTGACAAATGGAAAAGTTTTATTTTCCTGGCAACATTTTAATAAATAAAACAAGGCCAAAAATTTTGGGTGTCACAATTAACAGTGTTCAAGAAGGGTCTACCAGATATAATGGGACAAAAGCTATCTTGTGGGGAACCAAGAACAAGAAAATCAGCAGGATATTTAACCTTCCCACACAAGACTTCAACATCTCTAACAATCCCAATCGGTGAAATAGTATCTCTATTGGCAAGTTTAATGGTAACATCGATATCTTCTATCTCAGCGGGTGCAATATCATGCATAATTTCTTGATATAAAGAAATAGGTATTGCACTAGCACTAGCACCCATATCACACAAGCCATGATAATAATGATCTCCTATTTTAACAGAAATAACAGGCATGCCTACCACAGGTCTAGGTTTATCTTTAGCACCAGGTTTAGCAATTCTAGCAGTTTCCTCACAGAAATAAATAACATGCCCATCGATATTATCAGCCAAGAGATCTTTAACAATAGCAATATTAGGTTCAACTTTAACTTGCTCAGGAGGTGTATAAGTTCTAATATTGCTTTTACGAACCACAGTTGAAGCTTTAGCATGATCCTTTATCCTAACAGGGAAAGGTGGTTTCTCAACATAAGCAGTAGGAACAATAGGATCATTATAAGTGACAGTCTTTTCTTCAACTTTAATAGGTTCAACTACTTTTACTTCTATGGGAGGATGATATTTAAACCACTTCTCCTTAGGGAGATCAACATGAGCAGCAAAAGATTCACAAAAAGAAGCTACTATCTCAGAGTCAAGTCCATATTTAGTGCTAAATTTACGGAAAACATCGGTATCCATAAAAGATTAAACACAATCCAACTTAGGTGTTATACCTGACTCCTTACCTTCGTCGAGATCCCAATCTTGAGAGTTGCGTTTAATCCTTTCCAATAAATCCCATTTGAATTCAATAGTCTTCATCATAAAAGAACCAGTACAAGAAGTATCGAGAATGGAGCGATTGCTGTCAGAAAGCCGAGCATAAAAATTTTGAATAATCATTTCTCTTGAGAGCTCATGATTGGGGCATGAATATAACATTGACTTAAGACTCCCCCAAGCTTGAGCAATGCTTTCTCCTTCGCAAGACCAAAAATTATATATATAATTACGATCACAATGAACAAGATGCATAGGATAAAACTTCTGATGAAATTCCAATTTAAATCGTTTGTAGTCCCATGATCCCATATCATCACATAGCCTATACCATGTCAATGCATCTCCCTTCAAAGATAAAGGGAAGACCTTATTCTTGATAACATCATCGGGCATACCTGCAAGCTTAAATAATCCACAAACTTCATCCACACAGATTAAATGTAAATCGGGATGCAATGTTCCATCTCCTGCAAAAGGATTAGCTACCAGTTTCTCTATCATACCCGAAGGAATTTCGAAGTAAACATTTTCAGTAGGTTCAGTAGGTTGAGGAGCAACTATTTGCTCTACCGGTCGGGGTGAAGATACCCCGAACAAGCCCCTCAAAGGATTACTTTCCATAGTAACAAGTGACAGTAAATTTCAGCACACTATATAAATTTTTCCTTACCAAATTCCACCTACCAAAGGCGCTTCACTCCCCGGCAACGGCGCCAGAAAAGAGTCTTGATGACCCACAAGTATAGGGGATCTATCGTAGTCCTTTCGATAAGTAAGAGTGTCGAACCCAACGAGGAGAAGAAGGAAATGATAAGCAGTTTTCAGTAAGGTATTCTCTGCAAGCACTGAAATTATCGGTAACAGATAGTTTTGTGATAAGATAATTTGTAACGGGTAACAAGTAAATAGTGTAAATAAAGTACAGCAAGATGGCCCAATCCTTTTTGTAGCAAAGGACAAGCTTGGACAATTTCTTATATAGAGAAAAGCGCTCTCGAGGACACATGGGAATTATCGTCAAGCTAATTTTCATCACGTTCATATGATTCGTGTTCGGTCCTTTGATAATTTGATATGTGGGTGGACCGGTGCTTGGGTGCTGTCCTTACTTGGACAAGCATCCCACTTATGATTAACTCCTATTGCAAGCATCCACAACTACAAAAGAAGTATTAAGGTAAACCTAACCATAGCATGAGACATATGGATCCAAATCAGCCCCTTACGAAGCAACGCATAAACTAGGGTTTAAGCTTCTGTCACTCTAGAAACCCATCATCTACTTATTACTTCCCAATGCCTTCCTCTAGGCCCAAACAATGGTGAAGTGTCATGTAGTCGACGTTCACATGACACCACTAGAGGAGAGACAACATACATCTCATCAAAATATCGAACGAATACCAAATTCACATGACTACTTATAGCAAGACTTCTCCCATGTCCTCAGGAACAAACGTAACTACTCACAAATCATATTCATGTTCATAATCATAGGGGTATTAATATGCATAATGGATCTGTACATATGATCTTCCACCAAATAAACCAACTAGCATCAACTACAAGGAGTAATCAACACTACTAGCAACCCACAGGTACCAATCTGAGGCATTGGGACAAAGATTGGATACAAGAGATGAACTAGGGTTTGAAAGGAGATGGTGCTGGTGAAGATGTTGATGGAGATTAGCCCCCTCCCGATGAGAGGAGCGTTGATGATGACGATGGCGATGATTTCCCCCTCCGGAGGGAAGTTTCCCCGGCAGAACAGCTCCGCTGGAGCCCTAAATTGGTTCCGCCTAGCTTTCTTATGATTTTTTCTCGGACGAAAGACTTCATATAGCAGAAGATGGACACCGGAGGGCCACCAAGGGGCCCACGAGGCAGGGGCGCGCCCAGGGGGTAGGGCGCGCCCCCCACCCTCGTGGCCAGGGTGTGGGCCCCCTCTGGTATTTTCTTCGCTCAGTATTTTTTATTATTTCCAAAAATAACTTCCGTGGAGTTTCAGGACTTTTGGAGTTGTGCAGAATAGGTCTCTAATATTTGCTCCTTTTCCAGCCCAGAATTCTGGCTGCCGGCGTTCTCCCTCTTTATGTAAACCTTGTAAAATAAGAGAGAATAGGCATGAGTATTGTGACATAATGTGTAATAACAGCCCATAATGCAATAAATATCAATATAAAAGCATGATGAAAAATGGACGTAACAACTACTTGTGCATCCACTTCCATAAACCCAAAGTTATTCCATATGAGTCAACCATACCTTCATATATGCGGTATTTACCTGCCGTTCCAAGTAAATTTGCAAGTGCCAAACTCTAAACCTTCAAATGATAATCTGTTTTGTATGCTCGAATCGCTCATGTACCAACTAGGGTTGTCCATATCTTCCATGCTAGGTGGGTTATTCTCACGATGAGTGGACTCCGCTCATCATTCACGAGAAAATGGTTGGTAACCAAGATGCCCAGTCCCATGCTCAAAACAAATCAAAATAATTGCAAACAAAACTCCCCAAGGACTGTTGTTAGTTGGACGGTACCCGTTGTTTCGAACCAGCCGTGGAGTGTGCTTGTTGGTGGTGGGGGAGTATAAACTTTACCATTCTGTTTGGGAACCGCCTATAATGTATGTAGCATGGAAGATACCGAGATCTCTTGGTTTTTATGTTGACAATGAAAGCATGCCGCTCAAAATATTATTTATCTCTATTTCAAAACTCGAGCTCTGGCACCTCTGCAAATCCCTGCTTCCCTCTGTGAAGGACCTATCTATTTATTTTTATTTCCGAGTTATCATCCTCTTATAAAAAGCACCAGTTAGAGAGCACCACTCTCATTTGTATGCATTGTTATTAATTTATATTGAGTATGACTGTGACTCGATCTGTTTTACCATGAATTACAATGTCTAGTCAGTCCTTGTTCTTTAGGGGTGCTCTGCATTTATGTTTTGCGGTCTCAGAAAGGGCTAGCGAGATACCATCTTGTTATATCATATCATGATTGTTTTGATAAAGTGTTGTCATCCGAGATTTATTATTATTGCTCGCTAGTTGATTATGCCATTGATGTGAGTAAATGTGAGACCTAAACGTTATTGTGAATATGGTTAGTTCATAATCTGTGCTGAAAACTTGAATGCCGGCTTTACATATTTGCAACAACAAGATCAAAAAGAGTTTGTAAAAGTTTTTCTTTATCACTTTCAGTTTGTCAACTGAATTGCCTAAGGACAAGCAATGGGTTAAGCTTGGGGGAGTTGATACGTCTCCGTCGTATCTACTTTTCCAAACTCTTTTGACCTTGTTTTGGACTCTAATTGCATGATTTGAATGGAACTAACCCAGACTGACGCTGTTTTCAGCAGAATTGCCATGGTGTTATTTTTGTGCAGAAATAAAAGTTCTCGGAATGGCCTGAAACTTCACGGAGATGATTTCTGGGATTAATAAAAATATTGGCAAAAGAATCAAGTGAAGGGGGCCCACACCCTGGACACAAGGGTGGGGGCGCGTCCACCCCCCTGGGGCGCGCCATCTGTCCTTGTGGGCCCCTGGACCTCCACCAACCTCAACTCCAACTCCATATATTCACGTTCGGGGAGAAAAAATCAGAGAGAAGGATTCATCGCATTTTGCGATACGGAGCCGCCGCCAAGCCCTGTGCTTCCTCGGGAGGACAGATCTGGAGTCCGTTCGGGGCTCCGGGGAGGGGAATCCGTCGCCATCATCATCATCAACCATCCTCCATCACCAATTTCATGATGCTCACCGCCGTGCGTGAGTAATCTCATCGTAGGCTTGCTGGACCGTGATGGGTTGGATGAGATTTACCATGTAATCGAGTTAGTTTTGTTAGGGTTTGATCCCTAGTATCCACTATGTTCTAAGATTGATGTTGCTATGACTTTGATATGCCTAATGCTTGTCACTAGGGCCCGAGTGCTATGATTTCAAATCTGAACCTATTATGTTTTCATGAATATATTTGTGTCCTTGATCCTATCTTGCAAGTCAATAGTCACCTACTACGTGTTATGATCCGGCAACCCCGGAGTGACAATAGTCGGGACCACTCCCGGTGATGACCGTAGTTTGAGGAGTTCATGTATTCACTAAGTGCTAATGCTTTGGTTCGGTACTCTATTAAAAGGAGGCCTTAATATCCCTTAGTTTCCAATAGGACCCCGCTGCCACGGGAGGGTAGGACAAATGATGTCATGCAAGTTCTTTTCCATAAGCATGTATGACTATATACGGAATACATGCCTACATTATATTGATGAATTGGAGCTAGTTCTGTGTCATCCTATGTTATAATCGTTTCATGATGAATGCCATCCGACATAATTATCTATCATTGATCCATTGCCTATGAGCTTTTCACATATTGATCTTTGCTTCGTTACTTTTCCGCTGCTACTGTTACAATTGCTACGAAACTACTACTGTTACGTTTGCCACCGTTACCGTTACTTCCATATTACTTTGCTACTAAATACTTGCTGCAGATATTAAGTCTTTCAGGTGTGGTTGAATTGACAACTCAGCTGCTAATACTTGAGAATATTCTTTGGCTCCCCTTGTGTCGAATCAATAAATTTGGGTTGAATACTCTGCCCTCAAAAACTGTTGTGATCCCCTATACTTGTGGGTTATCATGTGCTAAGTGCAAGTGCTAGCTCTTAATCATACCTCATGCGTGCAACCAAACATTGTGTCCATGTGCCGCTTGGGCCAATGTAGGCAACCAAACAAAGTGCACTTGCGTATTACCTAATGCAGGGACCCTAGATGCAGGCAACCAAATAACTTGTAGATGGCGCATTAGGGCCTATTTTTGCTCAACCAGGCTGGGTTGAGAAGTGTATGCCATGCAGGTACTGTTCACAATTTGAACCAAACATGCCCCAAGCAACTCATCACCAATTGGCATTGGATGTTTGCTACCGTAATTGCATTAAGTTGCCAATAATCAATACAAAACCTCCACGACAAGCACAAATAAGACTGTCAATGCAAATGGACAAGAGCTCAATCGAATGGTACCATTGCACATCATCTCTTTGAATTGTCTTTGAATATTGTTGTGGGGTGTAACTATACGGTCGTACGCTGACAGTATGTGAACCTAGAACCAACATAATCTAATGATTATGGGGTCGTCGAGGTGGTAGGGATGTAGGTTCCTAAATCACTAAGCTCACCCAAGGCCTGTTGCACTTCTGGTGGAACTAGTGCTGCAGTGATTTCTGTTAATTCCATGGTGCAAAGATTATGTTCCTGGTTAAGAATTCACACCCAAACGACATGTTGAACTACAACTCGGCGTAATAGACCTTGAGGCTTACGCGCTGATACCAAGTGACATGAGGCATGTGGCTTGTCATGAAGACCCACTAATGTGATGTGATGCCCTTGATGAGTCAATCGCATCCAACGCTTGTGCTAGTGAACCCACATAGGACTATGATCCTCCAACCAATCAGCACCAATAATCAAGTCATAACAACCTAGAGGAAGCACTTTCACATCTTGATGGAAGGTAAAACCCAGTGTCCACTAGGACAATTGGGCCACTTTTTTAGCTCCTCCAGCAACTACATGTGTAGTTGCATCAATGTCTTGAGTTAGAAGGGCTAGCTCCTCGACAAGTGCAGCATCCACAAACGAGCAATTGACCACTGAATCAACCAGGATCAACACGTATCTCTGCTCAATAATGTCGTGCAGACGCATGTGGTGCGACATTGGGTAGATATATTAGGCATCATCGCTTTGGTCATCATCATGACATCCTCGTCTGAGCTGGAGCCAGTCAAATGTTGGGATCATGGGGTTGGTCCAATTGAAGTACCTCAAGCAATTCTTCCATGACATGAATAGGGGCTTCATCGTGGAGCTTGTGTCCCCGTGCCCATGGATTCCCGCAAGTGAAGCACAAGTTCTTCGCCTTGTGGTACACCCTCATTGCCTACATCTTCTCAAAAAACTTGTGCGATTCATCTGAGGTTGCTGGAGACTTGTGCTTCTCCGAGGACGAGTAACTTTTGGAGAACACACGCGACGATTACTTCAGTGCGTCAGATAGTGTGTCATTCTTCGACTCCACTTCATGCAAGAGAGCCAAACAACTAGCAGCATCCACATCCTCGGGATGATGTAGAACAACAGCAATACGAATCTCTGGACATAACCCTACATAGTGTACTACAAACAAACCTCATGTGTGTTGGGATCGGCTAACAAAATTTGGTAGCACGGAACCTCAAATTCGACTTAAGAATAAGATTTGTCTCGCGTAATTTTTGTGTATATCCTTGCCCAACCTAGCCTAAATTGTTCCCAAAAAAACCTAGCCTAAACTGCCTCGCACAACTTTTCCTTGTTTAGGAATCGTTTGTGTTTCTCAACTATCTTCAGCTAGAGTGCAGCATTGCCCACAAAATTCAGAGAGG
The DNA here is from genome assembly GCF_018294505.1 of Triticum aestivum. Classification (NCBI taxonomy): domain Eukaryota; kingdom Viridiplantae; phylum Streptophyta; class Magnoliopsida; order Poales; family Poaceae; genus Triticum; species Triticum aestivum. The sequence continues at coordinate 281,394,881 of NC_057808.1, forward strand.
CAAAACTTGACAATCTCAAAATATAACTCACAATTGTGAATCCAGACCTAGTAATCCTCCCCATCAAACTTAGGAAAGTCCATCTTCAGAGTACTACCGAAGTGTGAACGATGTGCATGATTGTGGGAGCGACACTCATCATATTGAGACTCATGATCGAACGGGTTAGGCTCATGATTGGACATATCGTTGGTCGGAGGCAGATCTAGGGATCTGGGATCCTTCGGAACTTGCCCCCTTGGTAGGTGGTGCCCGCCATGCCCATGGGGCCGATCCGCGTCGTCCAAACGGACCTCGATGGTTGGAGGAGACGCCCTGGTGCCAGCCGGGTCAGTGGGTCGAGGTGTGGGAGCCTCTAGTGCCACGAGGCATGTTGCCGCATCCTCCGCGTGGAGTTGTAGCCGCGAAGCCGAGGTGGTAAAGGTATTAATCACAGTACCCATCATCACCTCCTCTGTGTGCGCTCGCGGCGACGTCGGCACCGGAATGCGGTGCGGGTCAAGGTGCTAGCCGTGGGAGAGGTTAACGTCCGGCCACGACAGCTGCTGGCGGTAATGCCAGTGCTAGTGTGCGCGGTGCACCGGGATGTAGGGCGTGTTTGGATGGTGTCCACGGTGAGCTAAGCCTAGCCTGGAGCCTGCCTAAAAAGTGCCTGCTGCTTGTTTGGTTGATACCCTGGAAAAGCATATGCTAGCCTGGCCTGGTGACCTTGAAAACATAGTTAGCCTGGAGTGTGCCCAGGCACGCTGCTTAGCCTCGGCCAGGCGCTGAAAGAAGGACGCCTGGCAGCTGCCTGGTAGTACTAATCAATGCTTGTTTTGATGTTTCCTGTGCTTCTGGACATATAACAATACTAGTATACATTATTAATTCTCAGGCAAGGCAACAACCAAACACCCATACTCTACGGCAGCCTGACCAGGCACGAAAACAAAAAAAATCCAGGCTAAAGCCAGGTTGCATCCTGTTCCAGGCACAAAGCTCAGGAAACGAACCAAACAGACCCGTAAAGCGGGTCCCGTGGCCGTCGACCCCTGGCCGCACGCGGCTCCATCTCGGAGGCTTCTGGCGGCGGCGAAAGTGGCGCGCGGCACGAACTGGCGCCGGCATCGAGCTTGCCCTTGCCCTTGCCGAAGAAGCCCATGGCGAGCTGGCGCCGGCGTCGAGCTTGCCCTTGCCGAAGAAACCAATGGCGAGCTAGGGTTTTGCTATCTCTGGCGAGGGAGCGAGCGTGACCACATGTTGATGAGGAGGAGAAGTGGATGAGATTGGCCCCCTGCACGCTTACATTAAAAAGGACAAGGACCTGGATGCTTCTACACGCTTTAATGCGGACCCAAGTTAGGTGGCCGCATTAACTACGACCGTGGCCCACATTAACTACGACCACGGGTGATCGTTGGACGACCGACATATAGGGCTGCAGCGGACACCGAGTGAACGCGTTGGACACAAACCCGGAAATGCGTCGGGCACTGAATGCACGCGTTTGGCCGGTGTTTTCGTCCATCCGCACACGCGCTGACCATTTGAGTAGTTGAGCACGGGAAAACAAAAGTCCCATCTCAAAAGCATTGGGAGTTGGTCCAATTCGAGGCTCTGGTATACCTATTCAGTCTTGAGACCTTATTTTACTGACAACCCATCCCACAGGCATGAGGAAGCTAGCAAACAAGTAATAATACAGAATAATTGTACATCTACCAAATTATGTGCCAAGTCATATTAGCGGTGAACACGCACTGTTGAACGCCACACTAGCAAAAGAAGAATCATAAGGGGGGTTCAAGCAACTTCATTTGCTACATGTAACATTCCAAACACAAACCATCTTTCCCTGGGGAATTCCCATACACAATTAGGTAAGTCTCTTAGATTTACAGGCAGACAGAATGTCAGTCCAAGTAAGAATACCATATGTAATGTACACCACGCCTCCTAAACCGAATCCATCCTTGTCTACCAAACTGACAGCGCCAGAGACAGCTTGTGACCAAGAACCCCCACAACATGCTTTTGCTGTACAAAATTGCCATATAAATCAGCAAGCTGTCGCCTCAGAGCCGCTGTCCCTGGCACGAACCGCCAATAGACATGCTTGCATTTCTTTTCTTTTCTTTGGGGCTCCAGCATTCTGCTATCGAATGCCAAATGTCAACACAGCCATCTCCAGGGAATTACAACAAAATTTATCTAACCTGGCTCAATTGCTAATTTGTTATCTCATGAAGCAGTTGAGCCAGCCGAAAGTGGTCCGTCTCTGAGCTGCTGTAGACAAAGTTGGAGTTGCTTTTGTATCATCTCAGCAACCATTCGCAGCCTTCCTTGGCCAGGTTCTGCAACAGCAGGGGTCCCATTCACAGTCTCCACTGCCCTCGCCACCTTCTGCTTACATCTCTCCCAATCTTCAGACTGCAGCCAGCAAGCTCTCCCACCATGGCTCCCATTTATTGCAAGGAACGATATATGGCTGTTGTCTCCAAAAGAATACCTCAGTCTCACGGATACACAATACGGAAGCCAGGCAGCTCCACCAGCTACGTTCATGTGAGGAATGAGCGCATGGTCAAGTACAAACGTGAGAGCAAACTCTACTGAACTGTGGGCTCTATCATGATGAATATTGCTCTTAGCTAAAGAGCTTTCTGTTCTATCATCTGAAGCTGATCCCGAGTGATTTTCCAAACAAAGCTCAATGCGAGCCCTCTGAGCAGTTGCAATGTCACCATGAGCCTGGGAAAACCCTTTCTTCCAAGTAATCAGCTTCAAAATTTCTCTCAGCACCGATATAGGTAATGTAAGCAAAGTGATAAAAGAAGCAACTCTTGAAGCATCATATGGTTCAGAGGCAACACGCCTGCTGAAATAATCGCATATCTCGTTGATCTCGGCAGATGTCAGCTCCTCCTGAGCATTGTTCTGAGCTTGCTGTTGCTGTTGCTGGTGGTGAAACCGCTTAACACTCAGAACTTGTAGAAGCAGTTGAACCCGATGGACACTGACTGCAAATACATAACCTCTACAAGAAGACGACGGAAAATAATGTATCAGAAATATAAATTGTCAAACTTCAAACTGAAAAGAAAGCAAAGAAAGAAGCATTTTCAGTAAATGATCAGTTTCCTTTGTAATTCTGGCCTATTCTTGAAGAATTATGGGTTGATGCAGAAAATAAATAATACATCAGTACAATACCTATATTCAGTAAATATATAAAGTATTTGGACGTAAACAAAAATAGCATATTAGCAATTTAATGCATGGTGGGAAATTAAGAAGGATGATGCATGTAATGTAATGTAATATTTTAAGATCCTGCATAAACAGAATATAGCTAGGAAAGGGCACTATTATCCAATGATAATAAGGGAAAACTCGATATGTTAGATTGCACATAGAAATTTCCCATTACTAATATTCCATATGGAAGAGCGAACAACAATGATTTACGAAATGAGAATCTGATAATAGACTTCAGTTTCTCAACGAAACAATACATTAGTTTATTTTATTATTTATTTTTATTATCATCATCGCCATAATAATAATCTTACCCCACATAGAACCGCAGTGCAGGCTGCTCTTGATCCAAATTCAAAAGAGCCCCTTCGTTGTCCTTCAAAATTGACCCCAATATCTCTTTCAGAAGTTCAGGCAACTGTGCAAACAACCATAGAACTCCAAGGTACTTAAGAATCCCTCTTAACACCTTCTTGAGAGCTGCCAACGGAACCCAACCACCACCGTAGCCACCATCATCCCCAAGCCCAATGAAGGCTGTGTTTAGTTCTCCTTTCATATGAACAGGAAGGCCAGTTCCAGGTGTTAGTCGCACAGAGGCTCCACCAATCCCTGAAGCAAGACCTGAAGAAGACAACATGGCATTTCCTGCTCGACTCAAACTAGCTGCTACATGGTTGGCAACACTAGAAGTTGGCCTGGACATAGCAACACCCGGGGTGGCATTTAAACGGTTTGCAACAGGAGCAGATTGTGGAGCTCCAGCACTAGTATTTAAGTGTGGACCAGGCTGTGTAGCATTCATGAAAGCAGGTTCAAGAGCATTTAGACCTTGAGCAACATGCTCCATTATGAAAGGTCTAAATTGCGGACATGGCAATGACCCGCCAACTGAAGGCCCACCCTTAGGAGGGGTTGCGGGCTGTAGCCAAACCTGATCCCCGGCGAAGCAACGCATGTCAACAGAAAACTTCTTGCGATATATAATGCGTATCCAGTATGGGCCCCGAAGCACGACGGAAACATCAAAAGGCAGCAATGAACTAGGAACGAGTCCAGGCCCACCCCGTCCAGCAGCGGAGAGCATGGCAGCAGTATGAAGAGTATGACCACCCAAATGTGCCGTAGCATTTGATGGGGCAGATGCATGATGCATAGTTGTTGCAGATGAACCATTTGCTAGTGGCCCCTGGGAGGGGACATTATTAGTTTGCTTTGGCATTGAGCTGTACCCAGTCGAAACTGTTACAGGCATCCGAGCAGGACGAATTGCACCCCCAAGAGCAAGTAAAGGTCCTGCTGTTAGCCGAATACAATCCAAGAAGGATGCAACCTCACCACCATTCACGAAATCCTCCAAAAACTGCATTTAATCAACATGATAACAAGATCAATTAAAGAAACAGAATGGCCGATGCCAAGAGGTCAACTGGAACAGCTCATTTGACAGTACAGAAAGAATATGTCGAATAAATAAATTAAGTACTGCTATCCTTGAAACTTTCATAATAAGTTACACCTGCACAATTGTCAAAAGACAAAGAAAGATGAAATGTAGAAGAAATTATTTTCAACAGGAAATTGAACTGAAAAGGAGAATGCACACAATTCATAGAGAATTGAGTTGTCAGCCTGTGAAATACGACATGCAATTTAGTCCGACAGAAAAAATTTATGTTGTTGTGTTCTGATTCATTAGGAACTAAGAGGCTAAACAACGCACTACAAGAAACATGTAGAAATGTAGGCACTAGGAAGTGGGAACTTGGTTTTGTTTTCAAGATGGCCGCCGGAAATTATTCTGCCATTTTTTCTTGATACATACGTAATTATATTATTATTATTGCTACCACTACTACTACTTATAAACATATGAGTTACAAAAATATTAGTACTCCTATAAACTTTAACATGTTAAAAGATTTATACATCATTTACTTGTATTCATCTCATGTACTCCCTCCGTTTCTAAATATAAGCCCTTTTAGATATTCCAATATGAACTACATACGGATGTGTATAGACGTATTTTAGAGTGTAGATTCACTCATTTTGCTTTGTATGTAGTACATATTGAAATCTATAAAAAGGCTTATATTTAGGAACCGAGGGAGTATGTTGTTTCTAACATAGCGTAAGGATGAGTTAAAAAGCACTAGTTATAAACTTTGACATGTTGAAAGATTCATATCATTTGCTTGTACTCATCTCAGGTATGCTCTTTCGAAACATAGAGTAAGCATGAACGGACCTTTGTGTGTGGCCAAAGCTGGTCAGGAGAAACATGCATTGTGCAACCTTCCTTAGCAGTTTCCCATTCGACAACAAAGTGAACCATTGGCATATGGCCATAGCTGAACCAAAAGCTCATTAGGCCAACAGCTTCAATCCTGAATGGCTTTCCCATCTGTTCAGATAGCCTGTCAGCATCACTATGGCCTTTATTAACAGACTGTGATTTCATCCCCACAGATATATGGTTGTCATCTAGCTTATCATCAAGTTTTACACCGATCAATCTCCTCATTCCACGAGCAAATACACGTGCATTGGCAAGCCGTTGTAAATCTGATACAAGCCTCTTAACACTATCTGCCTCAACAGTGCTATAAGTTAAAACAACACCATCCGCGTCAAAAGAGATGTGTGAATCCATCTCAGATGTGTTAGCTATGCGTACACCAACACCCCACGGTGTTGAGGTGCTTCCTCCATTGAGCTCCCAAAGTTCCTTGAAATGTGGATCATTTATCCTAACGTCCCATGACATGCTTCCAGCCTTCCCAAGGCGTAAGCATATGTGTTTCCAAGAATCATCTTGAGCAAACGGTAACCTGAACCAAATATTTGAGGATGGTGATCGCATGCCCACTTCTTCGACATATGGAATGGCACTAGAATACATCTGGGCAGTTAGTTGAGCATGCTTGATGCATAGCGAACAGTGCCTTATTACATGTAGTAGCACTGAAGCATACACAGTTGCTGGAACACAATTATTTCTTTCGGCAAGAATATTATTTCCATGGGTGAGGCTGGTTCCTGATTGTGAACTAGAAGAGTATGTCTGCAAAGGAAGGGAACTCTGTGCCGATTCTGATATTCTTCTTCGCTTACTTGGCTCACCGGATTTCAGTCCTTGCAGTGAAGGGAGATCTAGCAGGAAATCTGAAAGAGAGCGCTTTCTAGGTGCACAATCAGATCCTACGGTGATGGCCTTCCCTAATCCTGTCAATTGCACAAGTAAGATAAACACATTTGTAATGGTAATGCAACCTTATCTAATTTAACAGACAAAAGTTTCGTAAATACAGGAACTGAGCCTAGAACAGCTGGTGGGAAGTGTGGGTACTGGGTAGTACTCCCTCCTTAAAGAAATATAAGAGTATTTAGATCACTACTCTTATATTTCTTTACAGAGGGAGTACTAGTCATAGTTAAAAAAGGCACGCCTAGGCTCTAGGCCATAGCAAAACGCCTAGCGCTTAATTGCGCATAAGCGTACGCTTTGGTCAGAAAAGTGCAAGGCAGTGGCAAAAGGCCGTGAAGCTTATCCAGGAGATGTTTTTTATTTGCATTCACGCCTTTTAGAAAGAGCCGCTAAATTAAATTATCTTTTAGCGAAGGAAGAACGCCTAGCGCTTTTTTAACCATGGTACTAGACTACTAGTACACCCCCATCACCCAGGTTTCAGTCCTCTTCAACTCAAATTTGGGTGCTTATTTCCCCTATTGAGTAACCTAGTTCCTCCTAGGTGATCTAGCAAAAAAAAAAAACCTTTGCATAAATACCTTCAATGGCAGGTGAAGATCGAACCAAATGAGCAGGCAACGTGCTTGAAGGGGCGAGTTGAAATGGTTTATTTCCATCTGCAATACCATGCTCACTTGGAGAGCTCAATGAACTCAGGTCATGATTAGGTTTAGAGTTTGACAACTTGATAGCAGATGAATTTCTTACAGGATTAGAGGACGAAAAGGCGTTTGTACTCTGTAAATGGCTCAAACTAGTTGGGAAATAGCTGTTCACACCGACACCAGGACGAACTATTGAGGTATTATTAGCTTGGGCATGAGACAAGGCCCCATCCTGCATCTGTGAAATAGTTCTGGTGCTTACGCCTTGAGGGCCAAGTGAAAGAGAGCGCACAGGAGAAGCAGAAGGCAAACTAGAACCATGTTCACATTCGAAGGTCTCATCAACAATAGATGAAAACGATGGTGAACAAGCAGGCAGCAGCGGAAGAGGATCAACACTATTCTGAATGAGAAGTTGATTGTCCATCATGTCATCACAGTTCTCTATACTTTGTAGGGAATGCAGTTTGGCATCAAAAGGATTTGAATTCTTCTCATGTTTTATTTTTTCCATCTGCCCAACATCAATCTTGTTTACCCTCATGGCTTCTTTGGCATCTATATTTGCATTAAACTTATTGCTTGCATCAGACTGTGTTTCAAGCAAATGAAAAACAGGCCTGAAATCCTTATCAAGTTGCATCAACAGATAATAGGCATTTGCGCACTGCGGAAATCCCATAACCATCAGATCTGAACCATGTAATATGGCCTCTGGAATCTTTAGAGTACCCTGAGACTGCTCATAAACCTGGAATAAAAACAACAGAATTTGATCACTTAATATCTGGAGCAAAGAAATATTCACGCACTTATACAGGTCATGTATAAGAGAATGGCAATTGTATTAATACAGCCGAGACACTTATCAGCAGAACACACAGCAGCTGTATAAGGATGTAAATAGTGATCTCAAACAAGTTACATGCCCTGGAGGTTATTTGCCATTAATACAGTTATCCTTGATTCAAAATCCCAGACAAACGATGCTGCTTCGGCAAACCTGATCATGGGAGTCCATGGGCCCAGCTTAAAGAAGGCCCCCCCCCCCCCCCCCCCCCCACCCAAAAAAAATAAAAGAGTATATGGTAAATATAAATAATGTTCTGTTTGGCTTTGGCCTAGCCTGCTGATAGTTCAAGGCTACGATGTCTAATACAAAACCACACGAATTGTTCTCGGCCTCAAACATTTCTAATACAAAATCACACGAGTTGCTGAACAGAAAACAGCTGGTGGGAGGAGCTGGATAGATTGAAAGGTGGGCGCTTAGGCACCATCGCAGGAAGATGTGGCAAGGGCTGGAGAACCCTGGCCGCATGTGTCAGTACAAGAGGGCAACGAGAAGTAAATAATACTTCTATTTTCTTCAGGAAATGGGCAACGCCAAACTCCCTAGACCTTGCTAATATGCTACTACTCTTTCCTTCCAGATGCTGCCAGACTGGAGTCCACTTTCTTGCTGCTTACTGACTGAGCATGGTATCCCGAGTCTACAACATTAACAGCACAGCAAAGATAAACTACCCCCCTTCTGGTTTGTAAGGCCTGTGCGTATCTCTAGATCGTCAATTTGATCAACTTAATATGGGTTATATATCACAAAAAGTACACCATTAGAAACTCATTCGACTACAAATTTTATGATAATACTTTTTGTGGCATATAACTTGTATTACATTGATCAAATTAGCGACCTTAAAATACACGCAGGCCTTAAAACTGGAAGGGAGGTGGTATATTGTAGTAATTATGTACACACATTTATCATTTAGTGCACATTACACACATGTTTTTCTATATAACATAAGAGATAAAACTAATCCTGCGAGAGGGAATGGGGAGAAGTGGAAATCTGTGGGACCAGAGGAATATGCTTGAACCAGAAAACATCAAATGTACCCAATTGATATTCCATACAAAGTCGTTTCTTTTGTGAACTCTATACGAATACATAATTATAGAATGTACCCCAGCCCCACATATGATACATACTCCCTCCGTTCCAGAATATAAGGTGTATCGATTTTCATGCAAGTTTGTGTATGTTTGACCAAGATTATAGAATAAAATATTGACATTTACAATACAAATAAATAAAATATGAAAATACTTTTCATGATGGGTCTAATGATACAAATTTGGTACTGTAGATATTGGTATTTTTTTCTATTAACTTGGTCAAACATGCGCACATGTTTGACTTTCGAAAAAACTAATACACCTTATTATTTTGGAATGGAGGGAGTATTATTTAAGTATTTTCATGACAAATCAACTTATGATTCTGATATTTTCACATGGCCCAATCTAGTTATTTCTAGTAATATATAATATAGTTGGTTAAAGTGGCAAAAGTGCAACTGCACGCATCCCACAGTAATGTTCTCTTAGATATAGAGGGATTATAATACTGCACCTGCTAATAAAATTCAGAAATAAAGACATCACGATATTATTAGGACAGTTGACAACCTTGAGGCCAAAAAAACTTCCAGTAGATACAAGCAGATGGAGGATGCTCCTAGTCCTTAAGTTTGAGAAAACCTCAGTCGCTGTGTTACTGCCTTTGTTTAGAGCTTCTTCCCAATCCAGCAGAGCGGAAGGAGGTAAGATATTCTTTGGTGATTGTAGGATGAAACGACCACTCCTATTGAAGAGAGAAATGAGTTGCAGTACTATGAAACTGAAAAAGACCAGACTGGAATACATCACAAGGCATAAGCATAAATATCTAGCCGTCATCTGATCATGCCTCAAGCTAAGACAGTATGGCTATAATAGATTCCGGCACTGAAGGGCGATATCCATCAAAAAATTCTCAGAAGCAGTAGCTTTTGATTCTTGAGTGAAGCATAGCACAATACTTACTTGAGCAACAATTTCGTAGCACTTGTCTATGTGTGGGGAAGTGAACACATGGATCTAGGGAAACAAGTGAAAAACGAACAATAATCAAGCCATCACCGACCAGTTTAACTTTCTAGGATCAGTCCTACCACTAAGAAAAACGCTGTGGTTGCAGGGCGATCAGCAGTAGAAATGCAATCAATGCTATAACCGTCCAAAACTTGATTAGACTGTCTACCATGATACATCAAACATATGCATGGATCGGTACGAGTCGGAAGATTGAGGACAGGCACTGGCACTTGCTTGGTACTAAGGGTTTTTTTTGTTACTGTTGTTGCTGAATGAAAATGATGCCTGCCCCCTTTTGTAAAATGGAGCCAGTCCTACAGCCTATTCTAACAAAAGGAAACTAACCCTGTCTTACTCTACAGCAAGTAAACACAACTAATGCTGATCTTAATAAAATTATCGTGTGCCTGGCTTGATAGTTTTTGTGTGCCTCGTGGTGGATGCCCACAACCGTGACAGATGAACAATGTGATCTCAGCAATATTGTAGGTATAACAGTGTGAACCTACAAGCTAAAAAATGAGGCAAACAAAGAACCTAATGGGTTGTGGAACTACAAGTGAAAAGATAATTTTCTAAGCAAGAGGGGGTGAAGTTGAACACTAGTCACTAGGTCTATATCCAATAAGTTAATTCATAACAACACAGGTAGTGCTGACAAACCTGATATTTACTCCAAGACCAATATATGCTTGACCATATGCTCGCACCTGAAGCACTTCATTTCCACAAAAATCTGCAAAGCTCGCTTTCTCTGTCTTCTGCACTTATCAGCATATTAGGCACTATAAATGTCAGCAAAGAACCAATACATTCTTATAGTAAGTAAAGCTTTGGAAATACACATAATATTGTTTAATAATGGGACTGTACTACCTGAGCTTAGGGAAGCTCTATTTTTCACAAATGGTACAAGGAAACCCGGGTGTGGTCTTAAATGAGCATGGGCCAGGTCGTCACCCCCATGGTGGCGCGCCATATCTTGATCTGGATATGGTTATAAGTGAGCAAGGATCAGGTCGTCGCATCCTTAATGGCGTGCTACATTGACGCCTGGGTGTAGTGAAAAGTGAGCAAGGGTTTTTGCATTTGACTCGACGAGTGCAAAGAGTAAGGAAGCTAGCCGAGCCAAGTAGAATCAGCTGGAACATAGGGTCCCTGACGGGTAAGTTATAGGAGTTAGTTGATAAGATGAGGAGAGGTGTTGATATCCTATTCCAGGAAACCAAATGGAAGGGACAGAAGGCTAAGGAGGTAGAGGATACCAGCTTCAAGTTGTGGTACACGGGGCAACTGCAAACAAAAATGGAGTGGGCATCTTGATCTACAAGAGCCTCAAGTATGGAGTGATAGACGTCAAGAGCCTCAAGTATGGAGTGATAGACGTCAAGAGGCAAGGGGGGTGGATTATCCTAGTCAAGCTGGTCGCTGGGGACTTACTTAATATTATCAACACGTATGCCCCGCAAGTAGGCCACAATGAGAGTACCAAGAGGGAGTTCTGGGAAGGCCTGGAGGACTTGGTTAGGAGTGTACCTATTGGGGAGAAGCTCTTCATAGGAGATCTCAATGGCCACGTGGGTACATCTAACACAGGTTTTGAAGGGGTAACATGGGGGCTTTGGTTATAGCAGCAGAAATCAAGGAGAGAATGTCTTGATCTTTGCTTTAGCCTACAACATGATCGTAGCTAACACCCTCTTTAAAAAGAGAGAATTCCATCTAGTGACTTTTAGTAGTGGTCAACACTCTAGCCAGATTGATTTCGTCCTCTCAAGAAGATAAGACAGGCATGCTTGCCTAGATTGTAAGGTGATACTTGGAGAGAGTGTTGTCCCTCAACATAAGCTTGTGATGGCTGACTTCAGCTTCCGGATACGTGTCCATTGTGATAATCACATCACGAGAACAAAGTGGTGGAAGCTCAAGGGGGAGGCACCTTAGGCTTTCAAGGAGAGGGTTATTAGGGAGGGCTCTTGGGAGGAAGGAGGTGATGCAAACAATATGTGGATGCAGATGGCGATTTACGTACGGAAGGTGGCTTTAGAGCAGTTTGGGGTGACCAGGGGAAGTAGAAGAGAAGCTACAGATACTTGGGGCCAGTTCTTTTAGGGCTTATAGCTGGCTGTGGAAATTAGCTGCTCCCTCCCCATCTTATTCTATAATCCCAATCTAACTTTTTATTTTAGAAGTCTATTAATTAAGTGTTAACTAGTAGGCTTCTAAAATAAAATTTTAGGTTGGGCTTCTAGAATAAGCTGGGGAGGGGGCAGCTTGAGCTTATTTCCACAGCCAGCCATAAGCCTCAAATGAATTGGCCCTTAGTGGTGGAACGATAATTTTCAGAAGGCTATTAATGAGAAGAACGATTATTTCAGACGCCTACACCTGGATAATTTCAGACGCCTTCGCCTGGATTATTTCAGACGCCTACACCTGGATAATTTCAGACGCCTACACCTGGATTATTTCAGAAGGCTATTAATGAGAAGAACGATTATTTCAGACGCCTACACCTGGATAGGAGTGCAAACAACATTGAGAAGTACAAAGTGGCAAAGAAGACTGCAAAGCGAGCTACGAGTGAAGCGAGGGGTCGGCGTATGAGAACCTCTACCAGCGTTTAAACACGAGGGAAGGCGAAAGAGACATCTATAAGATGGCCAAGATTCGAGAGAGGAAGACAAGGGATGTCAACCAAGACAAATGCATGAAGGATGGAGCAGATTGACGTCCGATGAAGGGCGAGGAGATCAAGAATAGATAGCGAGAGTACTTCAAAAAACTGTTCGATGGAGAGAATAAGGGCTCTGCCGTTGAGATGGATGACTCCTTTGATGACACCAACGAACATTTTGTCTGAAGAATCTAAGAGTCGGAGGTCAGGGAGACATTAAAAAGGATGAAAGGAGGCAAGGCCAAGGGCCTTGATTGTATCCCCATTCAGGTGTGGAGATGCCTTGGAGATATAGCGATAGTATGGCTAACTAAGCATTTTAACCTCATTTTTCGTCCAGACAAGATGCCCAAAGAATGGAGGCGGTGTATATATTAGTATCAGTCTTCAAGAATAAGTGGGATGTCCAAGGTTGTACTAATTACCATGGAATTAAGCTGATGAGCCATACAGTGAAGCTATGGGATAGAGTCATTGAGCACTGATCAAGAAGAATGGCAAGCGTGACCAAAAGTCAGTTTGGTTTCATGCCCGGGAGGTCGACCCTGGAAGCTATTTTCTTGGTAGTTGGTACGACAACTTACAGAGAGATACGGGGAGCAAAAAGACCTGCATATGGTGTTCATTGGCTTGGAGAAGGCCTATGATAAGATACCATGGAATGTCACGTGGTGGGCCTTGGAGAAACATAAAGTCGCAACAAAGAATATTACCCTCATCAAGGACATGTATGATATGATAATGTTGTGACAAGTATTCGAACAAGTGATGGCGACGATGATGACTTTCCAATTAAAATAAGCCTGTACCAAGGATCAACTTTGAGCCCTTTTTGCATTGGTGATGGATGAGGTCACAAGGGATATACAAGGAGATATCCACTGGTGTATGCTCTTTGCGGACGATGTGGTGCTAGTCAAACCATAGTAGGACGGGGGTTAATAGAATGTTAGAGTTGTGGAGACAGACTTTAGAATCAAAAAGTTTTAGGCTTGGTCGACTAAAACTGAGTATGTGAGGTGTGGTTTCAATACTACTAGGCACGCGGAGGTTAGTTTTGATGGGTAGGTGGTGCCTCAGACGGGCACCTGGTATTTAGGATCAATGCTGCAGAAGGATGGTGATATTCATGAAGATGTGGGCCATCGAATCAAAGCCGGATGGATGAAGTAGCGCCAAGCTTCTGGCGTCATCTGTGACAAGAGACTGACACAAAAGCTAAAAGGCAGGCTCTATAGGACTATGATTCGACCTGCAATGTTATATGGCGCAGAATGTTGGACAACTAAAAGGCGACATGTCCAATAGTTAGGTGTAGCAGAGATGTTAGGATCAGATCTGAAATGATGATATACATGATAAAGTTGGGGTAGCACCAATTGAAGAGAAGTTTGTCCAACATTGTCTGAGATGGTTTGGGCATATACAACGCAGACCTCCAGAAGTGCCGGTGCATAGCCAAAGGATAATGTCTGCTGATAATGAGTTGACCAAACTTAACATGGGAGGAGTCCATAAAGAGAGACCTGAAGGACTGGAATATCACCAATGAACTAGCCATGGACAGAGGTGTGTGGAAATTAGCTATCCACGTGCCAGAACCATGACTAGGTTTCGAGATCTTATGGGTTTCAGCTCAACCTAGCCCAACTTGTTTGCTTGAAACACTTTGTTGTTGTTGTTGGTGGTGGTGGTGGTGGTGGTGGTGGTGGTGGTGGTGTGGTATTAACATAATAACATTCAGTATAGTATCATGTGTCACAGAAAACACAAAGGTACATAAACATAATGGTTTATATCATTACCTTATGTGGTGCCTTTGCTACGCCAATGTCCCGCTTCAGGATAACATCTTTGGGTGACTGAGAAATTTGCACATTTTTGCACAATTGTCTCTGAATGTCAAGAAGACGTGTGTGCCTATTGCAAGCAATTGCTTTTAAAATGAGTTTCTCAACATCAATGCAGGACAGATCAAGAGAAAGATTAGCTTCTTTATCTGTCAAAGGATCAAGTATAAATGAACTATGCTGGCATTTTATCTGCATGTCTTGCCCTGCCTCAATTTTGATAAATGGGGATAAATCAGATTCTGCTGGGCCACTGTTTTTTCCATCCAACCAGTAATTCAATTTCAACACAGGTAACCTAAAACCACTTGAATCAAATTCCCCATCTTGACCAAGCTGCATTACAGCAGCATTTCCAGTTTGACCTGCTGTGCTGTCTGAGATACGTTCAGAACTTATTGCTTCCTTCCACCTTCCGTGTCGAAGAACATTAGCCTGCCTAATGATAGTGTCCATAGCAAGTGAAATGCTAAACTCGTGAAGTATAGCATACAGCACAGAAAAGGGATTCTCAGAAACTGCCATTCTTCTTTCTATATCATCACCAAGAGCAAATCTCCTAATTTCTCCCAGCTTAATAGGGCCATTCTTCTCACCAACAAGCAACTCCATGTGCAGTATCCTCCATAAATCTAGGTTACCACGGTAACCTAACGTAAGAAGAACTTTAAATTCTCCATCCACACGAAAAACAGCTATCCCATCAGTTACTGAAATGCTAGATACTTCTTTGGGTCTTGGAGTCACAAGTACTTTGTAGCGCACACTGGTGTCCAACTTCTGCAAAGCATGTTTTTCTTCATCTGGAGAAAGTTTATTTTGGCTCCCTATATCTTCTATACATCTTGGTAACCTCTGATAACTGCCTGTAAGCATAACCTCTAAAGCAGAAGGAACATCAAATGTAGGAGCTCTTGCTTGCTGCAACCCCTCATGCATGAAGAACAGTGAGTCGGCTGTTTGGGTGAAGCATGTTTCATGGCTAGAAAGGGTTGATCCAAGTTGCTGACAGTACTGAACCAACGGAACCTGCATAGATTACAAGTAACCATCTCAAATACAAAAATTAGAAGTAAAGAAGAAAAGAAGTGCAACACAAAGTTTCCAAGACAACGATTTCATGGTCTAGTACCAACCAATAGGTAGAACAATGAAAACCCCACTTTAGTTTAGGATGATACTGATAAAAGATTGCAGAGATTTCAGGATGGGATGTATGGGCTGTTCAATCAAACTTAATGATTTCATGTTCGAAGTCAATTGTGCAAGGGCACAACAAAAACAGAAGTTTGTTGTGAATAGTACTACATGAGCTTTTATTTTGAATATTCAGTTTTAATCTATTGTCTGTAAGTAATTTCTATTTCTCCCTCTCGTAGCGAAGAATGAATTTGAGCTTGACTACATGGATATTCTAAACTAGGGGCTAGAGTTAATATGTGTGCCAGAAGTTACATCTTGATTTGGTAAATGGACTTGCTCCTATTTGAACTTGAACCCAACGAAAAGAACCAACAAACCTATTTTCGCAGAATAGACTGAGGTTGCTGGACGAATAAAGCAAGAAGAAATAGCCGACCAAATGAAGTGCCAATTTGCCCCAACTATGGTAGCAATGTGAGGATACCAACGAAACAGCCCCTAAATTCAGAAGTTTATACCTATTTAATTGACCGCATTTCACTACACTACCGTGGCAATGACGGTACTGTCTAGGGCAAGCAGAAAACGGCCTAATCTCAATCAACACCGACCTGCTGACACCACTTGGCGAGCACATGGAGGCGGAGCATGCGCTGGCGGGTGCGGGCGATGAATTTGAGGAGGTCAATCTTCTTCTCGGAGTCCGACCGCTGCCGCCCGCCATATGCGCCCTTCCAGTCGGACTCGGCCTGCGACTTCTCCACGAGCTCCCGCAGCGCCAGGTACGACTCCTCCGCCGCCCGCCGCACCACGGACCCCAGCTCCACCGTCTGCTGCCCCAGCTCCCCCGCCATCGACGCGGCTAGGGTTTCCGCCTCAGCTTAAGCTCCCACGACAACGGTTTTGGGAGGAAATCGAGGCCACCGCTGCGGGACGGCGACGAGGAGGGGGGGGGCGCTTCGGGGTAGGTGGCCGGGCAATACCGCCGGCGACGAGTCGGCGGCGGCGGCCCGCGTGGGGTGGGATCGGAGCTCTTCGCTTCAGCGCTGGGTCGGGCCCGAACAGAGCGTGCGACCCCGCCTAGTCGACAAGATCACGATGGGCCAGCGAGGCTGCGCGTATATAGTGGCCGTCGATCGAGGTACTGACGGTTAGATGAAGACAACGCTCAGGACGGAAACCGTCATATGACGCCGCACAGAACGCGTAGACAGCATTGCCACGGGGATACTTAGCATACGGAGGATCTCATATTAGGTGAGATTATTTTTTTTGAAAATAGAATACAAAATATGTTCGAACATTCATAAAGAATTGTAGACACACAGCAATGTTTGATGTACAATACAATCTTAAAAAATTTCAGCTCCTAATTCGACCTATACTAATAGAACAGAAAAGGCAAAATCAGATGTGAATAGCATCAAAATACTATTCACCCAAATCTGTCACTATTCACATTCAAATTTCTCTTTTTTGCATCTCCAATTGTACATTGAGTTTTGAGCTGATCTTTTTTGGAGTTGTAGACACACCGCATGGATATGTTGTCAAATAGTTTCAGAATTTTTCGAAAGTCTAAATATGAATTTTTGTGCTTGGTCTCGTGATCTTTAATGCGAGATCTTGTACCAGTCTCCCCCGCATTGCTACCACACACATTGTTGTGGAAATTTATAGCAACGAAATTATTGAATGTAAAATTAAAATACATATGTCCTTCTCTTTTTCTTCTCCTACTTAGGAAAAACTTAATGTTTTGTCGTTTGTTTTATCTTTCATCCAACTATCCTGTTCCCACAGCTAAAAAAGAAACTATCCTCTTCCCACGCCAACAAAATACTCAACCCACCACACATCCGGGTTTTCTTTTACCTCGTCTAGTTTTCCTCGAATCAAATCGATAAGACAAATGATGCATATCAATCGCATGGGTAATCAACATTCTGTTTGGTAAGCCAATAAATCATGGCAATGTATTTACAACAGTTCGGAATTTTACATGCTTCCAAAAATAACTTAACTTCCTGGTATTTCTCATGAACCGGTCACGATGATTTAGTTCCCTATTTTGCAGCTAAAGTGCATTTTTACATTCACACAAGAAAGCAAATCTTCCTAAACTAAAGTTCGACATGGGAACATCATACCTTGGTAGCCTCCATGCCACGTGTTGCCGTCAGTGTTAGCTCATCGTCGATGCGGCCGCCGCACTGCACTGCCTCACACCTCGACCTGGAACTCTCCATTTAGTCGCTTGCCACCAACCCTACCATGGCGCAGAGGCCCGCGGTCATGCAAGACGGTGCGGGTGCCTAAGCATCACTTCGGTGACTGTCACAAGTCGTTGCGGTCCTCGTGTTGCTCTGTAGTAGATCAAGTTCCACGCGCATGGTCGCCGGCAAGCCAATAGACCTCGGCGCCGCCTCTGTCTGGTTTGATCCGAAAAAATTGAGGAAAATAGTTGCTAGGGTTTCCATTGGGATGGTTTTGTTCCTCCGCGATAGATCTGGACCGTCCCTTGGATGGGTAATCTTTGCGGAATGCGGATCGCGGGAGGTCCCAAATTGGGCTCAAATCGACAATGGGCTATGTCCCGGGTTATTTTAGCCATGTAGAAAATTGTCATTATCATTAATGGGATTTTTCGCTACAGGGTCAAAAAATTAATAAGCTTCAATATGTCAATTTATGTTTTAGGCATTTTTTTATTCCAACGCACTTTTTGTCGTTTAAGATTTTATAATAATGTAAATGCATGCTTAATAATTTTAAATAGTAACTCCTCTGATCATGAATATGATTATTATTTGTGAGTAGTTACTTTTGTTCTTGAGGTCACGGGAGAAATCATGTTGCAAGTAATCATATGAATTTGATATGTGTTCGATATTTTGATAGTATGTATGTTGTGATTCTCTTAGTGGTGTCATGTGAACATCGACTACACGACACTTCACCATATTTGGGCCTAAGGGAATGCATTGTGGAGTAGCAATTAGATGATGGGTTGCGAGAGTGACAGAAGCTTAAACCCCAGTTTATGCGCTATCCCATAAGGGACCGATTGGATCCAAAAGTTTAATGCTATGGTTAGAATTTATTCTTAATACTTTTCTCGTAGTTGCGGATGCTTGCGGGAGGGTTAATCATAAGTAGGAGGTTTGTTTAAGTAAGAAAAGCACCTAAGCACCGGTCCATCCACATATCAAATTATCAAAGTAGCGAACACGAATTAAACCAACATGATGAAAGTGACTAGATGAAATTCCCGTGTACCCTCAAGAACATTTTACTTATCATAAGAGACCGTTTTGGCCTGTCCTTCGCCTCAAAAGGATTAGGCTACCTTGCTGCACTTTTGTTACTACTATCGTTACTTGCTCGTTACAAATTATCTTGCTATCAAACTACTCTGCTACTTACAATTTCAGCACTTGCAGACATTACCTTACTAAAAAGTATTTGTCATTTCCTTCTGCTCCTCGTTGGGTTCGACACTCTTACTTATCGAAAAGAGCTACAATTGATCCCCTATACTTGTGGGTCATCAAGGCTATTTTCTGGCGCCGTTGCCGGGGAGTGAAGCGCCTTTTGTAAGTGGAATTTGGTAAGGAAACATTTATATAGTGTGTTCAAATTTATTGTCACTTGTTACTATGGAAAACAATTCTTTGAGGGGTTTGTTCGGGGTATCTTCACCTCGACCGGAACCATAATTAGCTACCCCTCAACCTACTGCACCTACTGAAAATATTGAATATGAAATTCCTTCAGGTATGATAGAACAACTGCTAGCTAATCCTTATGCAGGAGATAGAACCGAACATCCTGATATGCACTTGATATATGTGGAACAAATATGTGGATTGTTTAAGCTTGCAGGTTTACCCAGAGATGAAGTTATGAAAAAGGTTTTCCCTTTATATTTGAAGGGAAAAGCATTGGCATGGTATAAGCTATGCGATGATATTGGATCATAGAATTGGAATCTTTTGAAATTGGAGTTCCATCAAAAAATTTATCCTATGCATCTAGTTCATCGTGATCGGAATTATATATATAATTTTTGGCCTCGTGAAGGAGAAAGTATCGCTCTAGCTTGGGGGAGGCTTAAGTCAATGTTATATTGATGCCCCAATCATGAGCTCGCAAGAGAAATTATTATCCAGAATTTTTATGCTCGGCTTTCTCGTAATGATCAAACCATGCTTGATACTTCTTGTGCTGGTTCTTTTATGAAGAAGACTATTGAATTCCGGTGGGATCTTTTGGAAAGAATTAAACGCAACTCTGAAGATTGGGAACTCGACGAAGGTAAAGAATCGGGTATTAAACTTAAGTATGATTGTGTTGAATCTTTTATGGATACCGATGCTTTTCAAAAGCTTAGCACTAAATATTGATTTGACTCTAAGATAGTAGCCTCCTTTTGTGAATCATTTCCTACTCATGTTGAACTCCCTAAAGAGAAGTGGTTTAAATATCACCCACCTATTAAAGAAGAAATTAAAGAACCGGTACCAGTTAAAGAAGAAACTATACATTATAATGTTGATCCAGTTGTTCCTTCTGCTTATATTGAGAAACCACCTTTCCCTGTTAGGATTAAGGAACATGCTAAAATTTCAACTGTGGTTAACAAAAGCTATATTAGAACACATAAACTTGATGAACAAATTAAAGTAGAACCTAGCATTGCTATGGTTAAAGATCTCTTGGAAGAAGATAGATGGGCATGTTATTTACTTCTGTGAAGAAGCTGCTAGAATTGCCAAACCTGATAAAAAGGATAAACATAGACCTGTTGTTGGCATGCCTGTCATCTCAGTTAAAATAGAAGATCACTGTTATCATGGTTTATGTGACATAGGTGCTAGTGTGAGTGCTATTCCTTATTCCTTATATCAAGAAATTATGAATGACATAGCACCCGCAAAGATAGAAGACATAGATGTTACTATTAAACTTGCTAATAGAGACACCATATCACCTATTGGGATTGTTAGAGATGTTGAAGTCTTGTGTGGGAAAATAAAATACCCTGCTGATTTTCTTGTTCTTGGTTCCCCACAAGATGACTTCTGTCTCATTATCTTTGGTAGACCTTTCTTGAACACCGTTAATGCTAGAATAGATTGTAAGAAACAAACTGTCGATGTTAGTTTTGGTGATGAGTCTCATGAGTTTAATTTTTCCAAGTTTAGTATAAATCTTCATGAAAAAGAATTGCCTAGTAAGGATGAATTAATTGGTCTTGCTTCTATTGCTGTACCACCTACTGATCCTTTAGAACAATATTTGCTAGACCATGAAAATGATTTACATATGCATGAAAGGAATGAAATAGATAAGATTTTCTTTGAACAACGTCCTTTGTTTAAACACAATTTGCCTATTGAAACTCTAGGATGTCCTCCTCTACCTAAAGGTGATCCTGTGTTTGAATTAAACAGTTGCCAGACACTTTGAAATATGCTTATCTTGATGAAAAGAAAATATATCCTGTTATTATTAGTGCTAACCTTTCAGAACATGAAGAAGAAATATTCTTGAAAGTTCTAAGGAAGCACCGAGCTGCTATTGGATATACTCTGGATGATTTAAAGGGCATTAGTCCCACTCTATGTCAGCACAAAATTAAGATGGAACCTGATGCTAAACCCATTGTTGATCACCAACATCGGTTAAATCCGAAGATGAAAGAAGTGGTAAGAACGGAAATATTAAAACTTCTAGAAGCAGGTATAATCTATCTTATAGCTGATAGTAGATGGGTAAGTCCTGTTAATTGTGTCCCTAAGAAAGGAGGTATAACTATTGTTCCTAATGATAAGAATGAACTTATTCCACAAAGAATTGTTATAGTACTAGCAAATCGTGCCCGTGCATTGCAACGGGAGTCCAATAAGCATGGCTCAAGTCCACCCCATTCGTGTCGCCACTTACATGCTTTCCAGATGGGCATATTGGCACAATGTCCATGCTTTGCAACACCAATTGCTATGAAAAGTGAGACATTTATCATCAATGATGAAGCCTTATTGTAAGTGATGCATTTATCATCAACAATGACATTTTAATCATTTAGTTGGTACCAACCCACATATTCTACTGCAGGTCATGGGATGGGAGGGGAAGGACGGCGTGTGGTATCTAGTGGTTGTTGTGGTCATTGCTCATGGCACCATCAAGAAAAGAGCGCTAAGACACGAACTGGGATCTAGTGCTTGCCATGCCAAGTCACGTTGTAACATGCGCCCGCACATTATTGTCATTCGTCTAAGTGAAAACAACCCAAGGGCACAGACGTCTAAGGCATAGCCACTGAAAAAGAACACTTACTGAATAAAACGACATTGCAGAAAAGCTATCATGTATACTTGCATTGCATAGACATGAGCAGAAACAAAGCTAGAGTTTTATGCAAGGAATGAACCGAACAATTGACGAGAAGCAGCAAATAATATTGCCATCCTTCCACAGTATAGTTTTCTTCAGATTTCTGAAGAGACAACGAGCCAAACTAAAAATTGAAAGCTTTTGTACACCAGAGAAAGACAATGAGCCAAACTAAAAATTTAGAGCTGCCAAAGAAAATGATTAAAATAAAGAGAAGCAGTCAAGCAGTACATTTAGAGCAATTTGTACAGTTGATCTAGTGTACGAGTAAGAGCATCTTCAGCCAAACTTAAAATTAAGAAAATGTTGCAGCCTGAATATGAAGAGCAGTGGACTCACGCTTGAGCCTGGTGCAAGCTCCGAGGAGTTTCAAGCAGAATCACGTGGTGCGGTGGCGGCTTCTCTCCCACCTCCTATGCAGGGACGCCGCAGCCCCTCGCAGCTCACCTCTATGGCGGCATAATCTAGCCCCTCCTCGCTCTCCTCGGTGATGGCGCCGGGTTGCCTGGCTTCCAGCGAAAGGGCACAACTTTCCTCCCTCTCTCCTGCTTGGTGGTTACCCTTCTTCTCCTCCGCGACAACAACTAAAACCCTCCATCTTCTTGTCAGCGGCGCGACATGGAAGAGCACAATAACGAATAACGGTTGTTTATAGATGTTTTCTGTAAGAATAGACAATCTGTTTCTGATAATAGAAATCAGAAGCTAGGTAAAAAGGATTTATCAAAAGATATTGTGTGATCATATGTTCCTGACGGAATTGCTTCAAAATATAAATACCTAGCATGGAGCCATAATTACTAATGTTAGTATAGTACATAGTCATGGATACCATTACTTCATGTGTAATCATCTGTTCCTAAAAGAACAGCTTCAAAATAGAAATAGGTGGCACGGACCCATAATTACAATGTTAGTATAGTACACGGTCCTGGATACTATTTCTTTCTCATCCTCTGTCTTGACAAAAAACAGATTAAGGATAATATTATAGAGCTCGGAGATCAATAAGTAGTCAAATATGTGGTTTAATTTCTCAATAAATAACTTAGGGTTCACACGCTACTTTTCCATGCATTGGTCTTTGGATTTCAATGGTCAACAGATACAAACAACATGCTTTTGTTGCACATTCTCGGATAAAAGTTGCATTCCTATGCATCTGAATTGAGGAGACTATAATTGCTGATGGTTGGGAACTTGGGAGTGTGTTCAAGGAACATTCTGGAAAATAAATTGCAATGTTGTACCTGGTAGTAATCGTGATCTCACAACGCATGCTTTGGTGAAGGAAAGACAGACAAAGTACATCGATCTGCAGTCCGTGTCTAAAACATGATGTTCTTGCTACACTAAATTAGCTTCTGACAAAATTACATGTTGATATGGGTGGAAGAGGGACAGGCACATACCTCACAGTTCTCGATCAACAATTGTAAGCATAGTTATCGTCCATCTAGTACTGCAGGTTCCCGATCTAGAGTTCAATCCACACACCACCTACATATTTTACCTGGATCTGCTCTATAATTGAGGGACTCGCAATTATAACTGTCTCCCAAACTAACTTTTTCATTCATGCCTCTGCAACGCCACACTCTTTCTTATGAAACTTGCTAGTGACAAAGATGACCAAATCAATGGCGCAGATCTGTTGTAAAATTGCTGCTCGATTCTTCCAATTGCCTCATCAATTTTCTATTAATTAAATGAAATGACAAAGCAATCACACCATCTATTCGTAGAAAGTAACCCAACTTAGATCAAATCCGCACTCGTCCCTCCTCGGTCCTTGATTTGTACCTCTTGCAGTAACAACTCTATTTCTGTCAAACAAATGGCCCTTGCTGCATCAAATCCTGCATATATATGTGATGTCAGTGGCAAATTCTGCAGCTGCACACATATAGGTTAAAAACACACAAAAATAAGAAGAGGCTGTGCTGACTTAAACACCAGCATAAAATCCTTATATCATAATTTCGAAGACAGGAAATTAACCTCAACCTCAAGCATGTGAGGTCTTCTTAGCAAAAGGAAATTTAACCAGTGTTTGCAAAAAGTGTAGTGAGAACTGAAACTACTGAAATTAATTTCATCGTATAGCTAGAACACTCAATCACTTTTTTGCTTGAGGGCTGAAAATCACATGCCCTCAATTTCAAACGAAATTTAGGACCAGATCATCAATACAGGAAAGATTTGTAAATTACCAAGGGAAGAAACATGAAGTAAACCTATAGTTTGACCAGCTAGTGCTCAGTTTCACGAACGAAAAGCCTTAAATATTGGTACAAGCATCCAAGTGCACAAGAAAATACCCTACGGTAGAAGATTCATGCTAGAATAGGCCGGTGTTGAAGCAGTGCAGGACGGAATTCGTGGTTGCCCCGACCCTCCTCCCTAACCTGCAGCAGCGGCAATGCTCCTCACCAATGGAGCTTCAGGTCATTATGATGTCTTGTGGTGTCTGTTGGTCTACAGGAAGCTCCGCCACTGAAGCCAGCTGTTTGATAGCATTTCAGTACCAAGGAAACAAACAGCCACATACTGATACCCTCCTCCATTTTGATCACCTCGACCATGCTAGAAGGGGTTTGTGTGGTTCGAAAAGAAGCAACCGTCAATCCATCCTATGCCGCGCCACGAGCAGACAAGCTTTCCTTCCTAGCATGTGTTCACCTTCAGAAGAGCACGAAACCCGGAACCAGCCACAACAAATCAACCTGCAAATAAACAGAATAAATAGCTTAGTCATCTACACGGAGGCGCATCAAGGAGTAAGGGTGGCCAAAGACAGATCAGCCAGAGATGAAAAGGTTTCACAATGTGGCATTCAAAGAAGATGGTGGATTCACTCTTTTTTGGTACTATCCTTCTCGGCAAAACCATATATTGTTACGACAGAGAAGATGCATCTGTGCGCGCTTCAAATTTCTTGCTCAAACATTGATCAAATGATGAAAAGGTATCAAGGGGTAAATTGTTACTTCAGTTTCTTGCTTAAACATTGATCGGCTGACACAAGAAACTGAGAATTTTTTTGACAAAAAAGAGCCCCCTCTCTGATTTCATTTAATAGAAAGCACATTGCCTTGCAAGCAATTGAGATAAAAGCAAAATGCACTGACACGGCATGATTGGCAGGAGATTCGCCCGGACCAGCCCAGCCCTGTAGAGAAACGCACAGCCGTCTTGTTTGTCTTCATCCAGTGGCTCGATGAAGAAATTTCAGTCCAAGGAATCATCAACATGGATCACGTCCTACTCCAATTCGGCCGCTACGAGAGAGCAACCCTCGGTACTCAGAGGTGACGCTCATCACAGCCGTGCTCGCGGCGTGGGAGAGCCACATGAGATTTTGCGCGGATCGAGGGGAAGCGAATATGTGCCCATCCATCCTCTGCGTGCTGCAGGACATGCTTCCGTCAGCTCAGATTCTGCTCTTTTGCGCCAAATATTCCAAAAATACCACAAAACCGTGACAAATCGCCTGCAAAGAAACAAAGCAAAAGCTTAGGTAGATAAGGTGGAATCTTTAGGATGATGATACAATATCTTTTTAAGGAAAACAATAGACACAAGTGTCTTTTGTAGGCCCTCCTGAAGTTGTTTGGGGTTTCTAAATTCTATTTTCTAACATTCCAGGCTAACTGTTTACTGAAACTCAAAACAATCCAATCACAAGAAATCAGCATGTGAGTATGTGCAAGAACAGTGGATTCAAGCAAGAGAAGAACCACTGTTTTCTAACTGATGGCCTGCTAATCTACCTGGATTTTTTTTAGAATGAAGGCTCGCGAAGAGCCTGGCTTTAAATTAACAAAGCCATCTACCTGGCTAACTCGCACAACCTACCACTAAATTGCTAATTCATCACCGCCGATTCATGGATCCACCAATGAGCTGCTAATTCACCGCAGCAACTCATGTTTAAAGATAAAAGAGTGAAAGGACTAAAGCGACAGCAACAAGTAGAACGCAGAGCATTGATATATGTACGAATTTTCACAAGGATCCACCAATTCCATACAGGAATCGCTCACGAAAGATCAAAAACTAAATAGAACCTCCTCAACTCACCATGCGGGAGCTAAAAAAACTATTATCCTCGACACCACAAGACATTTAACTTCACTCGCCCACCCGAATCGAGCAGGGGGAGGCCGGTGGACAGGCGGATCAGCGCGGGAGGCTTGGTGGTGTGACGCCCTCGATTCAATCGTACACTAATCATACACGCAAATGTGTATGATCAAGATCAAGGACTCACGGGAAGATATCACAACACAACTCTAGACACAAATTAAAATAATAGAAGCTTTATATTACAAGCCAGGGGCCTCGAGGTCTCGAATACATAAGCTCGAAAATACAAGAGTCAGCGGAAGCAGCAATATCTGAGTACAGGCATGAGTTAGACAAGTTTGCCTTAAGAAGGCTAGCACAAAAGCAACAACGATCGAAAAGGCAAGGCCTCCTGCCTGGGAGCCTCCTAACTACTCCTGGTCGTCGTCGGCCTCCACGTAGTAGTAGGCACCCTCGGGGTTGTAGTAGTCGTCGGTGGTGGCATCTGGCTCCTGGACTCCACCATCTGGTTGCAACAACCAGAAAGAAGAAAGAAGGGGGAAAAGGGGGTAGCAAAGCAACCGTGAGTACTCATCCAAGGTAATCGCAAGCAAGGATCTACACTACTTATGCATCGGTATCAATGAAAGGGGTAGTATCTGTGGACTAACTGCAAAATGCCAGAATAAGAGGGGGAGAAGCTAGTCCTATCGAAGACTAGCATCTTCTGGAAACCACCGTCTTGCAGCAAGATGAGGGAGTAGAGTAGTATAACATAAGTCATATTTATATTGTTGTCAACGCCCCGGGATCCTTTCTCGACTCCTGGAGCCACATATCCATTTCATGCCTCAGCATTTAGTATCCAGTTCTAGTTGTATCGATCGGGATATAACTCCGAGTGTCCGTTATTGTAGGACAGGCTATCGGTAGATGTTTTCTTCCCTGCAGGGGTGCACCAACTTACCCACCACGCTCGATTAACTCCGGCCGGACACACTTTACTGGGTCATGCCCGGCCTCGGCCAAACAATACACCGCAACCCGACCTAGGCTTAATA
This sequence comes from Triticum aestivum, assembly GCF_018294505.1. Lineage (NCBI taxonomy): Eukaryota > Viridiplantae > Streptophyta > Magnoliopsida > Poales > Poaceae > Triticum > Triticum aestivum. The sequence continues at coordinate 281,422,102 of NC_057808.1, forward strand.
GAGAGGTCAAGCACGCCGGACTAAACCTATGACCCCACGGGTCTTGGGCCATCGCCCCGGGAACTCCTGCACATTGTGTACGCGGCCGGTGAGCAGACCTAGCTACCTCCTTAAAAGGCGGGTGCTTACGCAGTCCAACCCGGCGCGCGCCGCTCAGTCGCATGACGTCTATTAAGCTTCGGCTGATGCATACGACGCAAAACGCCCATACTATGCCCACGTGATGGTTAGTGCTATCAGGCCAGAGGCCCCTCGGATCAAATATCCAAATCGTAGTGGATTAGGAGCACGCAGTAATGAGCAGAGACTCACGATCGATGTGACCCCGCCGCCCCGTCTCGAGGACTTGCGGCAAGGGCTAAGAATGCCCGGCCACGCCTCGTAATTATCTCGCGGGCACCTTCCAGGTCAACTCGACTCCACATCACTCGCAATTAAGCTCACGCGGGTACCCCTCAGGGCCGACCCGTCTTTAGTAACATGGTTCAGTGTAAAGTCATAGTAACCATAGTAACTGTGTGTCTAACGCCAAGGGGAACCTTGAGGAACCACCCTCGATGGATTCCACTCGATGTAATCATTAAGGTGAACGTAGAGGAACCACCCTCGAGGTTCACACTTGAGGGGTTGCACGACAGAGTCGTATCGGAAGTGGTTAAGGCGGAATCACCCTCGATGACCACGACCGAATAGCTACACTACAGGGTTAACCTCAGAAGTGCTGATGAGGCCTCACCCTCGGCACTCGATAGTAACCCAGTAGTGTCGAGCAACTAAGGGGAAAATGATGTGCGGTGCCGAGGCCTGGTCTTCGATCCTGTTGATCGAGTCTTCGATGATGAAGCAGGGCAACAAGGACAAGGTGGGGGTCACTGATGGATCACTAACCAACCTATACTAAACAGTTTAGGATAAACATGTAAGGTACAACAGCAGGTACAAAAGCAGGCTATGCATCAGAATAGGAGCAAACAATTACAGTAGCAAAACCTAATGCAAGCATGAGAGAATGGAATGGGCGATATCGGGATGATCAAAGGGGGGCTTTCCTGGAAGCTCTGCTGAAAAGGAAGAAGTGTCGTCGTCGACGTAGTCGATCACAGGGAC